>NW_007728439.1:82354-84652 GCF_000696425.1 Galeopterus variegatus | reverse complement strand
ACTGAGGGTTGCGATCTGTTGCCGGTCACGAAAAAAGACAAAAAGGAAAAAAAAGAAAAAAGTCTGGCTAAGCAGGATGCAGATAATTGGGGTGTTTGCTGGAGGGAGATGAGGGGGTCAAGGGAGAGTTCTGAACACAGAAGATATTAAATCAGAATAGCAGGACACAATGATCTATAAAGGTCCAAGATTGATGGTGAAGGGAAGAAACCCCAGAATGAGTAAGAGATGGTTCTGGCATGGGGGGAGCTCATAGTAAAATTGTGGGTTGGGATGAGCAATACAAAGCTAACAATTATTACTGAGAAGAGACTTGAAAGGAAAGCGGTTTCGTGGACTGGAGAACCAACATTACAATTATATCTGTATATGTTAGTGTTTTGGGGCTGGAGGAATAGACTGATAGACTAGACAAAGGCACACATTCTTAAGAAAGATACAAGGAATGTGTTACACACACATAAATCATGGGCTATTTCCTCTTCTTCAGATTAACTTTTCTCTTTAAAATATTTAGCTTTGGATTAAGCAGCTATCGACATTAAACAAAAGCTCCTTTTCTTGATTATGCAAGTTAACTGAAATGTTAATTATATCCCAATCTCTCTTTCATACTGGTCCGTCCTAACAGAAACTGGTCTCTTGTCCAGACCAGTCTGCATCAATAAAGAACACTCAAATTTCAACTGCATGAATTGATTTTAGGTATATAACATTGATATTTTACTAGATTATTCTCTTTCTTAATATTTAATACAATTTCCTGTAAATTCTGAACTGTTTGAGCCATGCTAAGAGGAGCAAAAGACAAAGCATATCAATCATCACTGAAAGGAAGGTTAAGTGAAGTACACAGCCTGTCCCGAGAATAATCGTGGCCATGACAATGAAAACAAAAGTGAGAAAACTCAAAGAAATTAGAATACAGCTGAAAATAAATGGAGAAACTAGATATGCATCTTTTCATTTTCTTGACAATATTGCTGTTCTATTTAGAAATTCTTGGAACACTGATACTCTCACATTATTGTTTTAAATTTAGAGGAGAACATAATTGTTACAATTAAATATTGGTGTTGAATTTTAAAAAATTGACTAAGCTTGGCGATTTTTTTACTAAATTATGTTACTTATGTTACTTATTTTACTTTCATATGAGAAGACTAAAAACAATTTTTTTAAACAAACACATAAATACAGAAAAAATGAATAAAATTATGGTAATAAAAACAACTCACCCTTAATTTTATAATTTGAGATAATGTATAATTTAGGCCTATAATAAAACAAATTTTGACCTTAATGAATACCTCTAATTTATCTTTTATTAAAATCATAATTGTAATTAGTGTATGGTATTTCATCTGTACATATTTTACTTTGCCAGGTAGTTTTCTTTTAACTCATTTAATTCTCATAACGGGTAGGTATATCCCTTATTTTAAAGATGAGAAAATTGAGATAGAAAGACACAGAGTTTAATGTGTCCAAGGCACTTTAGCTAGTAAGGGCTAAACCCAATGGGATCCCGATTACTGTACGCTCAGGCATTTTTACAGAGCCCAATAATAGTGGTAAATCTTACTGGTAGTTATGACATTGAGTATTTACAATATTAAAATAAGAAACACAAGCTTATATATGATATATGTTAATATTTTATTTTATTTTGTATTTTTAAATATTTAACTGACAAAGATCATATATATCCAATGTGTACAATATGATAACTCAATATACATATGTATTGTCTAATGATGACCGCAATCAAATTAATTAACACATCTATCACCACTCATGCTATACATTAGATCCCCTGAACTTGTTCATCTTATACCTGAAAGTTTGTATCCTTTGACCAACATCTCCCAATTTCTTCCACCCCTAGCCCCTGCCATCCACCATTATGCTTCCTGCTTCCATGAGTTCAACTTTTTTAGATTCTACATATAAGTGAAATCACACAGTGTTTGTCTTTCTGTGTCTCTATGTTCACTATGTAATTGATGTTAATAAAAGGGGGTAGAGGTGATATGTGAGTTTAGAGGGAGGGAATAAATATTATAGCAACCACTGAGACAATAAAGGAATGGAGAACATTAATGAACATCATTCATTTATTTTGTATTGCTATATTTCAGTAGGAAAACAAATAGACCCTGGGGGAAATAAATGTGAGTGAATATGTAAAATTGTTGAGATGAAGGAAATATAACACTCAACTTAGTTTTCTAAACTATGGAATAAAAGGAAAAAATCTGAATTAAAAAATGTGCTATGTTTATGCCTTTCAGTAAA
>NW_007728439.1:53242-81283 GCF_000696425.1 Galeopterus variegatus | reverse complement strand
TTTTTCAAAATCACTATATTTTTGCTTTTGTTATGACATGGTATTCTGTCTGTAGCAAATCATCCCAAGGGCATAAAACTCTAAAAATTGACATTGATATAACACCATTCACAAGAACCATGTTTTATAGAATAAGTAAAGAGCAAAGTCTTGAATCTGGAAGGCATTTTCTATTTTATATAAAATTATAAGAAAGTGATTGACTAAAATTATTCTAATATGTGTTTGCTCAACTAAATCTTCAACACGTATTTTGACAGCATGTGCAATGCTGTAGGTGTAATGCAAAATCTACAGTGTGAACATAATTCATTAGTCAGACTCCAGTACTATTTTCTTAATTTTATGCATTCAAAAGTGCCAAACCTAGTAGGTAAGTGACTGACTGTGAAATAAAACTATGTGAGCTAAATTGCCCTTGTGTACTTGTTCTGAGAGTGGAGAGGTCATTTAAAATTGTGATGGGGTCAATTAATATATGAGCTTAAAAGTATACTGACTTCTAAAATTATATTTCACATTCTCAATCAACTTAAGCCAGATATGAACATGAAGTTTTCATGAACCAACTTGATTTAAAATCTAACCGCACACCCTTTGGCGTGAGTAAGGCCTTACGTTGTGGTGGACATGGAAAAGCTCCACTCAATTCCTGCCGTAAGGAAAGACTCACTGCTCCTGCTTCTAAATATTTTGTTAGTCTTCTGCTGTCATTCCTTTTAGAGATTGCCTCACTTGCAGAGTTACCTCACCTGAAGTCATATGCCATCTCCAGTGACTTTCTAAGGTGGGGCTAAGAACGCCTGAGCAGTTCATCCCAACGTGAGACAGCTCTGATGAGCCATTTCAGTTCCACAGCTCCCTAGGAGATTGCTGAACCTGTTGGGACTTCGTTCTGCATCACAGTTGAATGTTTTTCTCTTCCCACTCTCCATTCTTCCCTTCCTTTCCACAAGCATCGATTCCTCAGCACAAAATGTCTCATGGAGTCTGCTTCATAGAGAATCCAAGTTATGACAAAATATATATGGAACTCTTAAAAAATTTATCATCTAGGCTTTTGGGTCTCAAATGACTAATAGAATTTGAATGTTCCCAACAACACAAAGAAAATACAAATGTTTGAGGCGATGGATATGATAAGTACCCTAATCTGATCATTGTACATTGTTTATATGTACCTACCCAAATATCACAGTGTACCCAATAAATATATACAATTATTATGTGTCCATTAATAAGAAATAACATTAGTAAAATGAAAAAAAACAAAAACAAAAACAAGATCAAGTTGTAGGGGAGGAAAAGGAATAATTCATTGAGTGAATCAGTTTAAGTATAAAATAAAAGTAAGCCCAGTGGCGCACTGCTGTAGTGGGCCGCTTGGGAAGTGCGGTGGCGCTCCCGCCGAGGGTTCGCCGAGCGTTCAGATCCCGCATGCAGACCGGCAGCTCACTGGCTGAGCGAGGGGCGGGAGCAGCACCGAGGGTTGCGATCTCGTGGCCGGTCCTGGTCCGGTATGGGCGCGACACTGAGGGTTGCGATCCGTTGCCGGGCACGAAAAAAAAAAAAGACAAAAAAATTTAAAAAATAAAATAAAATAAAATAAAAGTAAGTGTGGCAGTGGTACCATGGGTACAGTGGAGGCCAGAAACTAGAGAGCATCGACATCCTTTAAAAAAGTCAAATTCAATCAAAATAAATTGCTGTAAGGCAAACAAAATATGTTTTAGAGCCAAAAGGGAAGACTCCCTGTTGGTAAATCTTCAAAGCATAAAGTCATACTTGGGGGAGGCATAGACATAAAGCACTACTCAGGGATTTCCAACCTTATAATTCTGATTAACAGGTCCTATTTTCTAACTAAAATAAGACTGTACAAGGGCTAAGTTTTTGTTCTTTTTTATATGAAGGATAAGCTTTGACAAGTCCCTTCCCACTCGGTGGCTAAGAGTTGGCAGTGTAGTGGTGACTCGGGGTGGGGGGAGGCTCTCCAGGTTAGATTGCATGGGACCAAAATACCAGTCAGGCATGCTGAAGTGGAAAGCATGGCACATTTGTTGACCAAAGATTTGAGTTTTAATGTTGTCTCCACATTTACCAGCTATGACTAGGGATATAACGAACACCTCCATGCTTTGTCTTTTCCTCTATTAAATATTAATACTCCTACTTTACCTGATTCATATCACTCTTGTGAGGATCATGTGAGTTAACGTATGTGAAAACACTGAGCTAGTTAAATACAAATATTTATATTTCAGAATTTTTTCAGCTGCTTTCCCTCTATCTAAAGAAAATCCATTTCTTTTTGGAAGTCTGTTCTATTTCAGTTTGTAATATAGTTAACTATATTCTGTTTATTTTTATTTTAATGCAATTAAAGTTAGTATAAGTTTCTCTTTTCCATTTACCTTGAGCTAGAATAATCATGAAGAATACAATGAAAATGTATATATATATATTTTTTTTCCATTTGGCCAGAATGTATTTTACTGAAAGAAAATTATATCAAAAATGCATCAAATTAGTGCTTTCGAACTTTGAATAGAGAATGACCTTATAGAAAGATGAATTAAAATGCTTTGGAAGTTGTATAGGAACCTGCTGGTTCACTTAATAAAATCAAACATTGGCCATAGAAGACTAGCAACAGGAAAAATAATTTCTACCACTCTGACTTAGGTTCTCAAGATTCCCTTTCTTCTTAGTGTCTGGTAATAATTACTACTGGCACAAGGATGTGGGAGCAGTAAAAAGTCATTGTGTGTTCTTTAAAACTCCAGCCCCATGTGACTATACATGTCCCTTTCTTCCTCTGTGTGTTATATACAATATACTCACCCAAGTCAACAGCACAGTGTTTGGCACTTAACAGGTACTGGGTACATAATTTCTTAATGAATTTAAGTGATAGAGACCAGATTGGAGCATTAAAAGAGTTTTTACTATCATCACAGGGATAAAACAAAAAAAATGGAAAAATTAAAAAAAAAATAACTTTACATCATATATCTGGGTAGCAAAGTCAGGTTCAGTCTAAGTTCTCCTGTATATAGGGTAACTTTATGTCCTGATTTGCTGGAACAGTTCCATTTATGCCCGTTATCCCAGCAATGAATAGAAGCTTCCTCTTTCAGGTCTCAGATGTAACCTGGTTTGGATACATTACATGATCAGCCTAGTATATAAAGACACTCACTTCCTCATTTATGGTTCATAGAAAGGGCCGGCCTTGCTCCACCCGGTTTGGATACATTACATGATCAGCCTAGTATATAAAGACACTCACTTCCTCATTTATGGTTCATAGAAAGGGCCGGCCTTGCTCCACCACCAAGGAACATCTAATATTTCTAGAGTTTTCATCAAAACTCAAAAGAGCAAGACATGGAGCGAGACAGGAGTTATTTCCTCCACCTGTCTAAGTCCTGCCTCCAATTCTGATTACCTGTCTGAGGAGCAGCTTCCTTTTGAAATGACTACCTTTGAGAATAGTGATCTCATTCAGAAGACGGACATAACCAATTTGAGTGGCTTTATTTCATGACCTCAATAGAGAACAATAAAATAATAAAGTAAAATTAATATCTATATAAGGAATACACACATACCACTGCATAAATTATTTCCAGTATGGTAAGATAAAGTCTGTCAGTTTGTAAAAGCTTTTTCATGGAAGTTTTGTTTTTCTGTTATATAATTGTCTGAAATTCCTATAAAATGTTCATATATATGAGCTATTTATGTCATATCTTGTGTCTTCTGTTAGACAAAATGCTTCCCAGTTAGAGCCTGGCCCTTTGAACACTCCACTGTATTGATACAGTGGCTTACTATACCCTAACACATGGCCATTAAAAGAGAATGAAACTATAGGATAATTCACATGATCATAATTTATTGGTGTGCACATTACCTCAACATATTTCTTGCCATTATGTCAAGACTGCACTCAAGGTGTAAGGGGTTCCACAGAAGAAAATTTTTGTTTGTTTGTTTGTTTCTTTTTATTCACGAGGAAGCAGACCTAAAGAGAGAGGAAAGAGAATAACAAACCAAGGAAAAGNTGGAGCATTAAAAGAGTTTTTACTATCATCACAGGGATAAAACAAAAAAAATGGAAAAATTTTAAAAAAAATAACTTTACATCATATATCTGGGTAGCAAAGTCAGGTTCAGTCTAAGTTCTCCTGTAGATAGGGTAACTTTATGTCCTGATTTGCTGGAACAGTTCCATTTATGCCCGTTATCCCAGCAATGAATAGAAGCTTCCTCTTTCAGGTCTCAGATGTAACCTGGTTTGGATACATTACATGATCAGCCTAGTATATAAAGACACTCACTTCCTCATTTATGGTTCATAGAAAGGGCCGGCCTTGCTCCACCACCAAGGAACATCTAATATTTCTAGAGTTTTCATCAAAACTCAAAAGAGCAAGACATGGAGCGAGACAGGAGTTATTTCCTCCACCTGTCTAAGTCCTGCCTCCAATTCTGATTACCTGTCTGAGGAGCAGCTTCCTTTTGAAATGACTACCTTTGAGAATAGTGATCTCATTCAGAAGACGGACATAACCAATTTGAGTGGCTTTATTTCATGACCTCAATAGAGAACAATAAAATAATAAAGTAAAATTAATATCTATATAAGGAATACACACATACCACTGCATAAATTATTTCCAGTATGGTAAGATAAAGTCTGTCAGTTTGTAAAAGCTTTTTCATGGAAGTTTTGTTTTTCTGTTATATAATTGTCTGAAATTCCTATAAAATGTTCATATATATGAGCTATTTATGTCATATCTTGTGTCTTCTGTTAGACAAAATGCTTCCCAGTTAGAGCCTGGCCCTTTGAACACTCCACTGTATTGATACAGTGGCTTACTATACCCTAACACATGGCCATTAAAAGAGAATGAAACTATAGGATAATTCACATGATCATAATTTATTGGTGTGCACATTACCTCAACATATTTCTTGCCATTATGTCAAGACTGCACTCAAGGTGTAAGGGGTTCCACAGAAGAAAATTTTTGTTTGTTTGTTTGTTTCTTTTTATTCACGAGGAAGCAGACCTAAAGAGAGAGGAAAGAGAATAACAAACCAAGGAAAAGCTGCCATTATGTCAAGACTGCACTCAAGGTGTAAGGGGTTCCACAGAAGAAAATTTTTGTTTGTTTGTTTGTTTGTTTGTTTTTATTCACGAGGAAGCAGACCTAAAGAGAGAGGAAAGAGAATAACAAACCAAGGAAAAGTTGAGACTAGACTAACTCAGCTGACAGATCCAATAACTATCTCCATGAAATTCAGGCTTGACCCCTAGTACCAGAGCCGTGAAAGGATAAATATAAAAAGCACTTTGAGAAAGGGCACTTTACTTTGGATAACAGTGAAATGGACTTGCATTGGTGACAATTACTTCATACCAGGAAACACTGAATGATCATTCTCAGAAGTCTCATGACTCATGTAGTCGATCAGCATTCAGAAGTGGGTTCTGAGAATTCCAAATGAGATAGCACAATACCAGAAAGAAAATTGAAATGTTCCCTATTTTTCATTGGCAGTTTCTCTTGCTAATATTTTTTTCCAGTTTAAAGATATAAAGAAGATAGAAACCAATATGTGACCAGATAAAACTGTCAGGTACAATTTGTAAAACCTTAGAATTTGCTGGTCACCATTGAACATGGAATCAGATCCACAAAAAATGCAGGGTACATTTTAAATCATGTATTTTCTGTTTAATTTACTATGATGATGTCTTCTATTTATCAGGGAATGATATGGCTAAATTAGTGACAAAAATCAAAACATAATTGTTTTAAAATATCTTCTCATCACGTGGCCCTTCATTTCTGTAAGCCTCAACCCTCCCAACAGCAGGTTAGTTGCACCTTTGAGAGATAAAATCAGTTTTATAAAGTGTGTGTGTGAGTGTGTGTTTTTGTTTCTCATACTTTCCTGTTCTTAGAATATAAATTCTTGGGTGTAGTGATAATATGTCCGTGAATTTTTCTTCTTCAACTGTATCTATCAGAGTGCATAGAAATTAATAACTTATTGAAGAGTACATTATTATGATTTTAATGTATATTTTCACCTCCCAAACAGTTTGGCAACAGAATACCATAATGAAAGTGAAACATAATGAAAGACACTTTATGATATTTACTAACAATATATGTTTAGTTAATTAAGCCCATGTCCACAGTGAAATAACTTTCCCAATTTTATCCCATTCCTTTACCATACATGTTCTTTATTTTATGAGTTATTAGGAGATAGGAGAAGTGAGACTAGAGGAATTTATCTTTGAGCTAATACAATATAGTTGACACCTAACGACAAGACAACCTCCCAAGACCATGATTTTGAATTGTGAGGTTCTGACTGCCTTTTTTCAGGGAATTCAGGGAATTTCTTAAGAGGAACACAGGTGCCATTCACTATTATTAGTAGGGACTTTGTTTAAATTACTTAATCTCTCTGTGCCTCAGTTTACTATTACGTAAATCTGGTGATAATATCGCGTGTACTTCAGAGTGTTGTTGCAATAATTAAATAGATAAAATGATGTAAAGCACTTAAAATACTGCATGGCACATAGTAAATGCTTAATAAATGTGAGCTATTATCATTAGTTAAAATATTTAAAATTGCATGCTTTGACCTAAAGCAGGAGTCACGCCACATAGGTCTGTGGCTCTACTACTCACATCTGTCATTTGCTTTCTCATGTATGAAAGCAGCCATAGACAATTAGTAAGTGAACAGACCTGTATTCCAATAAAACTTTATTTATAAAAACAGGCCGTGGGCCAGATTTGACTCATGACTGTAGTTTGTCAATTCCTAATCAAAGTCCTTCCTCCCATCTGTTTTGTTTTTAAAGACGTTGACATTTTTGATAAGTCCAGGCCAACTGTCTTACAGAATATCCCGTATTCTAGGTTTGCCTGATTGTTTTCTCATGATTAGATCAGATTTAAATTGGAGGCAAGAATGTGACATAGATGAAGCTGTTTACTTCACATTTCAGCACATTAGGAGGTATATGAGGTCCATTCGTCTCATTGTTGGGGAGGTTAAGTTTGATCTCTTGCCTAAGGTGATGTATGTCAGATCTCTACATTGTACATGCACTTTTCCTCCTTTATAATTAAAAAGTAATTAAAGTAATTAAAAAATGAGGAGATTGTACAGCATGGTGACCATAGTTAATAATAATGTATGTGTACTTGAAAATTGCTAAGCGAGTAGATCTTAAATATTCTCACAACAAAAAATATGTATGTGAGGTGATGGATATGTTAATTAACTTGTTTTAACTATTTTACAATGTATACATATATCAAAACATCCCATTATACACCATAAATACATACAATTTTTATTTGTCAACTGCACTTCGGTAATTTTTTAAAATTAAAAATAAATTAAAAATGAAGAGAAAAATCAATAAAAATGAAAAATAAAATTACATGTTTTGCATATGAAGAGAAAAATCTGTGTTCTGTTTATATGCTTTTAAAATAGCTATTAAGCTACTGTGAGTAGCTTGAACTAAAACAAATTAAATTTCCAGACTTTTAAACTCTGTGACTGAAATCTTCCAAATAAATGGAGATTTTCTATTTAACTAGTGTCTTTTTTAAAAAATTGTATCAATTTAAGAGAAATACTATTCTAAAATATACATTCCTCCACCTTATGAGAGTATGTCATATATAATTCTTTGCTTCTCCAAATATCATGATCAACTTGTTTTTTAAAAAATTGTATCAATTTAAGAGAAATACTATTCTAAAATATACATTTCTCCACCTTATGAGAGTATGTCATATATAATTCTTTGCTTCTCCAAATATCATGATCAACTTCAGTTGTTTGTCTCTTATTATAGAGGCTACTCAAATCTGCAACCTTTAACCTGGAGTAAAGAACAGTGACAATTTCATGGATTGAACTCTATTTAAATGCAACTCGTATTTTTGGAACTTGATTTATTTTATAAATTTGAATTATAATTTTGAATCAGTCATCAAAAGTTTTTAAATTTATATTAAAAATATTTTTTTAATGTGGCAGAAAAAAATTTTAAAAAATGAAAATACGAAGGACTCCTGTGTAAGAGGAATTTGACTTTGCTTTCTAATGTTTTCTTGTCTCTCTCTAGTTAGTAATGAGCTCTAGATATACTTATAATTTACTTATACTTACATATTTCACCTAGGAAATCTGAAAAACTAGCGTCTATAGTCTAGAATAAGAATATGCAATTTCTGAAAGCTCATAAGAGTAAACTGCACAAACTTTTCACACATGTATAATGGCATTTATTTTTGACTACGCAGAGTTCCTTTGGAGTATCATTTCACATATATAGTAATGACCTCAGTTTAAGTGAATTTAGAATTGCTCGTAACATTCCCTAGTAGTTTGATGTCCTATGGGTAAAATTTTGTATCATTCATTTCTTAATCCTCAGGGTCTAGTGCATTTTCTAACATACAGTAAATGCTCAATCAATTTTTGATGAGTGAAGAAATAAACTCTAGGAGATGCTGTTTTGCTGTTGAAGGCCTGGAATAGGCAGCTGTGTAAATAATTGCTTAGAATAATTCTCAGTATCTGAAAGAAATAAGATTTAAGTGTTTTTCTGATTACTTTTGAAAATATGTAGGGGGCCGGCCTGGTGGCGCACTGCTACAGTGCGCCACTTGGGAGCGCGGCGGCGCTCCCGCCGAGGGTTCGGATCCCACAAACAGACAGGTTCCCGCTCACTGGCTGAGCGAGGTGCGGGCGCAGCGCCGAGGGTTGCGATCCCATTGCCGGTCCCGGTCCGGTACGGGCGCGACACTGAGGGTTGCAATCCATTGCTAGACATGAAAAAAGACAAAAAGAAAAAAAAAAAAAGAAAATGTGTAGGTATTGTGATACTGATTTTATATCCTGTCACTGTGGTTCAAATTGGTTGATTTATGACTATTGAGACTAATTTAGAAATTAAGTTTACTAAGCATTTATTTTATATGAGTTCTTTTGGGCTATGCCAATTTAAAACCAATTTATTACTCCACTCAGTTTTATTTGTATTTCTGATTATTCATAAACAAAAAATTTTGAGATCATGGCAGCACATTTGCCATGTTTTATTTAACACTGGAAGTTATCATTGATTTATTCAACAAGTATCTATTAAGTATGAACAAGTATCTCCTAACATGTCTCTTTATTTTCACCTCCAGTTACTGCATGTGCTCCATCTTCAGTTTTGCCATGTGTATACTTACTGATTGAGAACTCTCATTTAAAAGTGATTTTACCGTTGTCTTCCTTGGTTCTTACAACTTTTGTGTATAGCTCTGACTTTGACATCTGCTACTACCAATGTCTTGGCATGATCATTATTCATAGAGAGCGATGCCATGTAATAAAAATATAAAGTGAGTATTTATGGTGTCCAAGATAGTTATTGCTAAATTTTTTTATGATTTTATGATTGTATTTTATTTTTGAAATTTGAATAACTTTGTTATGCTTGATACTAAACACATATTCTATAAACTTGTGTTGCATAATTTAAATAAATCAGTTAGGACAAAGAGATTACTTGAAAGAAAAAAAATTATTTCGTTCATCCTTCTTTTTTTTTCTTTTTCCCCAAAAATAACATTTTCAAACTCGGGATACTTTTTAAAGCTGGGAAGAAGCCACAATGGAAATCAGATCTGAGTTCTGACCAATATTATGACCAAGAATTACCTATCCTTGGCATTCAGGTTAACACAGAACCAAAAAAAGAAAATGTGTAGGTATTGTGATACTGATTTTATATCCTGTCACTGTGGTTCAAATTGGTTGATTTATGACTATTGAGACTAATTTAGAAATTAAGTTTACTAAGCATTTATTTTATATGAGTTCTTTTGGGCTATGCCAATTTAAAACCAATTTATTACTCCACTCAGTTTTATTTGTATTTCTGATTATTCATAAACAAAAAATTTTGAGATCATGGCAGCACATTTGCCATGTTTTATTTAACACTGGAAGTTATCATTGATTTATTCAACAAGTATCTATTAAGTATGAACAAGTATCTCCTAACATGTCTCTTTATTTTCACCTCCAGTTACTGCATGTGCTCCATCTTCAGTTTTGCCATGTGTATACTTACCGATTGAGAACTCTCATTTAAAAGTGATTTTACCGTTGTCTTCCTTGGTTCTTACAACTTTTGTGTATAGCTCTGACTTTGACATCTGCTACTACCAATGTCTTGGCATGATCATTATTCATAGAGAGCGATGCCATGTAATAAAAATATAAAGTGAGTATTTATGGTGTCCAAGATAGTTATTGCTAAATTTTTTTATGATTTTATGATTGTATTTTATTTTTGAAATTTGAATAACTTTGTTATGCTTGATACTAAACACATATTCTATAAACTTGTGTTGCATAATTTAAATAAATCAGTTAGGACAAAGAGATTACTTGAAAGAAAAAAAATTATTTCGTTCATCCTTCTTTTTTTTTCTTTTTCCCCAAAAATAACATTTTCAAACTCGGGATACTTTTTAAAGCTGGGAAGAAGCCACAATGGAAATCAGATCTGAGTTCTGACCAATATTATGACCAAGAATTACCTATCCTTGGCATTCAGGTTAACACAGAACCCTTAGCTTCTGCCATAAATATTTACACAGACCAAACTGAAACTGTCTATTCTATATGAAAGAATCTTTATCAGATTGGTGACACTTCTGCTCTCTGATATATAATGAAATATTTTAGAAGAATTGGGCTGTGGCCAATTTATTCATATCATTTGCATACAGCCATCTGGCAAACATTTTTCTTAATTGCTTTTTGGGGTGTTATGCACAGCAAGGAGCTGCTGTTAACTCTCCTGACTACAATTTATGTATTAATGTGGAACTTATCCTTTGTTAGTAGTTACTTCTACATTCCAGCCACCCTTTATTTCCTTAAGGTTCTAACTTTACCTTTTCTAGGTGCATATATCATTCTCTTTTATGATAGAGATGTGAGATTTTTGATGGAAGTTTCTACACAAATTAAATATAATTCATATATGTGTGTACATGTATATGTATATATATGTACATATGTGTACATACCCACACACGCACTAAAAAATCTAATAATAAAACTTACCCATTTCTTATTCTCATAATCTACCATTAATGACATGCATTTTATATTTCACCTGCTGGCAAAAATGAAATATATTTTAATACCAAAACTGAATGGTAGTTTATTTTCTATATGTACCTGCAATTTTTTTTTCACAATTTTTTCATAAAACTGTATTCAGTGTTTTACAATGAGGGAATGTCAACATGTCAAAATTAACTATGGTACTTTTAAACGATAATTTCATTTATATTAATGAATAGATACTACTGCAGACCAATTGAATCAGAATCTGCTAGAATATAACCTAGGCATGTAATTGATTTTAAGTTTCTGTGTCATTTTGAAGTGCATTAACTTCCTTGAGATCTATTATTTTTAATGTAAATTATCTCTGGTTCAAATGTGTTTTTCAAGTTTAGAGAATTTCCAATAACTAGTAATGAGTTAAGAATCTTACACTTCTTTTCATTTAAAATAGAAAACAAGGAGATGTAATCGACATGATAAATTACCTGTACTTATACACATTTATATATTTGATTAGTCAAAAGGGATTTTCAGTATTGTTCATATTTTAAGAAACTAGATTTCTAAGAAACTTTAAGAGTACTTGTCTTAGTTCATTTGGGCTGCTATAGCAAAATACCATAAACTAGATAGCTTATAAACAATACAAAATTATTTCTAGCAATTCTGGAAGCTGGGAAGTCCAAGTTCAAGGTGCCAGCAGATTAGGTTTCTGATTAAGGTCCCTTTCCTAATTCACAGATGGCATTTTCTAGTTGTGTTCTCACAGTGTGGAAGAGGCAAGGAAATTCTCTGTAGTCTCTTTTATAAGTAATAGTGCTAATACCATTCATAATACCTAATTAGCTCCCCAAATTTCCACCTCCTAAAACCATTACATTGGTGCTTCATTTTCAATATGTGAATTCTGGGGGGACACAAACCTTCAGACCAAAGATTCTCTGTAGTCTCTTTTATAAGTAATAGTGCTAATACCATTCATAATACCTAATTAGCTCCCCAAATTTCCACCTCCTAAAACCGTTACATTGGTGCTTCATTTTCAATATGTGAATTCTGGGGGGACACAAACCTTCAGACCAAAGCCGTTCTCTTAGCAACTTATTTAAATTTGTGTCTCTTAAAATATGTAGTATGCTTACTTGGACAATGTAGATGATTAGCAAATGTTGGTTGAATGAATGAAGGATGTTTAGAGGAGTATGCAGGCTGTAAAATGATGGCTAAATTGGTTTTCATTATGTTTGCATTTTTTATGCATTAAATTCAACACCAAAATTGTACATTCTTTTCTATGTAATACTAAACATTATTACACCTTGATAGGGTAGATATTTCACAATATAAAGTTGTGAAAGTTCTTAAAAGCTTCTATTATTACTTAATTATTCAAACAGCATTCAACAACTTGTTTAAATTAGTTATATATGAAACAATATAAAAGTGGAACCACCTAATTATGGTTGATTCACCTAAATATTCTAAGTTAATTATTCTTTACAATGCTGCTATGACCTTACAGAGAGATTCCTTAGAATGGTGAAGTGTCACATAGTCGTTTTGAATTTGAACATGCAACGGCAACAGAAATAACACCCCTAGTAAATCCTTGTGACACACTAAAAAGCTTTAAGAATCTATTTGTGAAGAATGTTGTTCTTTTTATGACTTCATGTTATAGGAGTTGTTATATGCTTCTGCAATATAAAATGGCATGCTCTTTCTAACTGTTTTGATTTTTTCATAATTTGGAATCTAGGATATCTTAAATTTGTACCTTAGTTCCACAGTACATAAGTTGGAAATAATGTAACTATTTCTGTAATGCTTATTAAATGAAAGAATGAACACACTGATTCATTCAATAGGAACTCAATGGAGTAATATTGAGTACTGCTTGATTTGCTATCTATAACATTTACAGTTAACTCAGATCATAATAGATATCAAATAATGTCTTTTAAAAACATAAGGCAGTAATTTGCACATGGATGAGGAGATGATCAGTATCCCTTTCTTTAATATACACAGGTATTTATTAGTATCTCAACAAGCCAAAACCATATCCATAACATCTCGTAGAATTTTAACATTTTCTTTAGAAAACTGAAAAAAAAGTTGAGTGCAGACACTGTGAATATTATTGAATATTAAAATAAAATAGAAAAACAAAATAAGACACCTTACAGATCATATAGTCACATTTGTTTGCATGTATATAGCATAAATAGATAAATCAGAATATTGTTACATTAAAACACAAATTGTATTATTAGTTGGGGAAAGCTTCAGCAAACTTGAGCTTTAATTTAAAGAGTGGGGAAGAATGTGTACAAGGGTGAGTTTAGGCACTCAGGAAGAAATAGTGTGTTATCTATTTCAGATGTTGCTTATTTATATATATTTGCTGAATTTTTTGTAACTAGGCACTAAGGCAAGGGTTGAAAGATGGAACTGCAGTGCTTAATGAAAATTAAAGTAATTCTCTTGAATCTGTCACACCAAGCAGGGAATCAAGACTGGTAACTAGGCACTAAGGCAAGGGTTGAAAGATGGAACTGCAATGCTTAATGAAAATTAAAGTAATTCTCTTGAATCTGTCACACCAAGCAGGGAATCAAGACTGAGACTGAGGCACAAGAGATCAAAACAAAGTTGTCTGGTGGAGCTTGCCCACAGGAAACTGAGTAAGAATGGATTATTAGGAACGGGACACAAAGACATTGAAGGTTTACAAAAAACTCTGACCTGAAAGTGTACACATAAGCTATGGATTATGTAAGCATATTCAGGTACCTATTCCAGGATAGTATGAGGATGGTCAAGCAGAAGAGGATTGGGAGTATGTATGTGAGGGCAGAAAACTAAACCTTTAAATATGAGAGCCTACCCAAATGGCAAAAGGGCAAAAAACTCATGTGCATAGAAATTGACCGTCTACTAAATTACTAAAGTTGAAGGTGAACTACATGTTATCAAGGAAGTACAAATGCTTTAGACTCTTCTTTTTCATATGCCTTGTCAAGAAGAAGTAAACAAAAACTATAAAACATCATGTTAATTTTGCTGTTTAATGTGTTCCTTAAGAAAGGTATGGCTGTCCTTCTTCCAAGTTAAATAAGCAAAATTATGCCTATGAATTATGAAATCAATGTGTAATACATTATTAAATTTTCATGACTGTGAAATTGAGCAACCAAATTAATGGAAATACCATGTTAGATCATAAGTTCCTTTGAATTAATTACAATTAGTTGTTAGAAAGAATTTGCCAAGATATATTGAAAATATACCAAGTTATAAAATATTTCCAAGGTATAAATTGGAATACAAAAATGTTTAAAGTGTGGAATGTAACACTGGACAATGGTATATGACCTTGAATTAATAGACAATGAATAAAATAGAACAATTCAAAGGAATATTTTAATTATCACTTCAAACCATTTAAATGTCTTCAGACTAATAAAATGTAATCTGTACTAGGCAGCAGGGGAGGGTGGACTTAACATCTCTGTTGTAATATTAATATCAATTACAAGGCTTTGTAATATTAAGAGCCCGAGTGGGAAGACATCTACTGAATATCATAATTTTATCCCTAGTCCATTTTTAAAATGTTAGGATGACCTTGGGTGAAATACTTAGCATCTTTTTTATCTTAGCTTCTTTATGTACATGATTTTAAATTTGAGTTCTTATTTAGTGGATATATTTGGCAATACATCAGATTCTGACTATAAAATAATATGAATGCTTGAAGAATGGTACTACTTATGTGGAGATTTTTACAGAAGAGGATTTAAGAAAAAAATCTTCTTTGATATTTTCTCCTTGTACCTGCTCAGTTTATGGGCAAAATTAACCACAGAAAAAGAAAGGATGGCTCAATTCTTAAAATTCCTGACATAAGTTTTCTCATTGCCTTTCATCTCATGCTCAGTAAATTTTATATTCAGTCTAAAATTATCTGCTAAAATTTACAAACATGTTCTCTTTTCCTGTGTTTTATGTTTACCATGGTAAACCTGATTGAGGTTTCACTGGAAGCTTTTTACCCTTAATAAGCAGGAGTTAAACAGAATAATTTTTTTTTAACATGGACTGGTACATGATACCTCATTGATATTGTGGTTTATTGTAAAAATAATCTTGTTTGGGTGGAAATACTGATTTTGTATTTCCTTGTAATCACTTTATTGACACGTTGACATTTCTACCTCAGCATCCTATTAAAAGATGACTTTGAGGGTATGAAATGGTATTGGGCCCTAGGCTACAGTCAAGAATGGATTCCCATTTCTGGGGTTGATAATAGGTTTATCTTGGGTTTTGAAGCATGATGATACATCTGGCGATGGCAGGAGCTTGTGCTATTCACATGAGGCAGGATGGAAAAGAGCGGAGAGATTTGAAACTGGTCATGGAAGTGGATCTATCTACAAGGAATGGGTCGTTGCAGAGATTGTCTTACTGTAGTTCTATTTTGCTATAGTCTGCTGTTATAAAATCTCTGGCTCTCTGCTCTGTGTTTAAATTTTTAAAGAAAGTTGTTTTCCATGCTTGAAATGATGTATACAAGGGCTTAGTGGTGTCCCTCTACCAGAGGACTGAGGAGAAGCAGCAGCGGCAGACACAAGCAGGGTCCTGCTATGCTCCCCAAAATGGTAAATGGTACTTGGCACACTTTTGCACTCCTTAATCCCCAAACAAAGACAGCAATATGGTGTTATGGCAAGATGGTGGGAGTAGAAGATCCCGAGCAACCTGTTCAGAGCACAGGCTTCTGGAGAATTTCTCAGCAATATCCGAGGAGCAGTGTGGAGTCAGAAGTGCTGCTAATTGTCCGTTGTAAAGTCAGGAGGTAGTGTCACTGTGATGTGCCTTAGATGAGGACAAACGTGTTTTTGATGAGGATAGAAAACAATTACTCTTTCTGCCATAAATGATGGAAAAACAATGATAGATCAAACTTCACCATGTGATTCATTGTTTTATCTCTGATCAAATACAGGTTATGTAGAGATTTTTTTTTAGAAAAACTAGGCTAATCTGCGAGCATTGTATCGTTTGCTGAATATTCCCATTTTTGTGCTTCCTGAACTTAAAATAGGCAACTTATAAGAAATATAAAAAAGTAAAAATATAGTGTTTATTTACAAATTGAGATGATTCTATGTCACCATGTCATTTGATGGCCATAACCTGGAAAAGCCTTAATGACCTATTTCTAGAAGCTGAGGAATTAATTTCCTGAGTACTTCTCAAAATAGTGAGATATTTAAGAGCACCAGGACACTCCAGGACTGATTTACTATAAGAATCCTTCATGAAGTAAAACTAATTAAAAACTCAAAAAGAAGAGACCTCAGAATATTTTTTTTTCTTTTTCTAGAGTTATGTGAAGAACACCGCAATGGTGAGTTTTGATTTATGAGGGCAAGTTTACCTCTATTATCTCAACAGACAGGGTCTCTTAATTGGAAACACAATGAAGCATTCCATCTTAAAAAAGGGCAACAAGAGGCAGATTATAGGACAGGTCGGCTGTACAGTTGCCCAGGGATGTAATCTATAAAAAATGTCATAATGTCATGGAAAGGCAATGAGGTGGAGAACATCTTATTTAATAGAACCCCCCTAGAGGGAAATATGTCTTATAGTTGAAGGGGATCCTTTGATAAGTCACTAGTAGTTTTGGGATAAGGGAGGGGAAAGTTGGGAAGGTGGGGAATGAGGAAAAACAATCACACTGGATGCAAAGGAACCTTCTATGTAGAACTACAGAACTTTTTAATATCTTCTCTAAATGCATACACGCAGACACACATGCACATACACACACTATCAGAAATTGCCCTCGGCAATTCTTTTCTTTCCTTTTATCGTAAATCACTAAATACATCTTAATAATTTAAAACTCTGCACTGAATAAACCTAAATATTAAATGCTATTTTAAAAAGTATGCTTTTATTTTGGTTCAGTTCTAAGGTCAACACTATCCTCTACCCAAATACAGACTTAAAATTTGGGGGCAATGTCATCTAAAATGCACAGAAACTTCTTACTTTAGAGTAGAACATATGATTTCTTGCACAGAATTTTGAATTGTAGAAACAAAATACCATCCTATTTATCAGGCACTGTGATACATCATTTAGGAACAAGCTTCATTTAATCAATGACCATAGGTGACTTACATATGTTAGGGACCAGGATTTGAGTCCAATACAAATTGGTCTCACTCAGAGTCCTTGGCATTTTTAATTTATTTCTGAAATTAGCTTTAATTTTGCTACCATAAACCACAGTTACACTCGTTACTACCTAGTATGTTAGTAAGGATGATTATTATTACCACTTTAATTACAGAAAATAATGAGGCTAAAGCATGAAAATATACTGAAATATCATTATATGAAAAATGTTTGCAGGTCAAAAATTGTTGAAATAAGTATGGTAATTACTCATACTCTGCATTCTTTAGTAATGTCAGGAATGTCAACATGGAATACATGTTGCAGAGAGGGCAAAGCACACATTTCTAAAAGAACAGATTGGTCCAATATTGAAGCATTGTTAGTTTTCTCTCTCGTGGAGTCACTGTTTCTCTCTACATGATCCTTTTATTGCCTTGTCTCAGTGAAGATGGACTTTCTTTGCTGAATAATCTTCTATAGTAGCAATATACTGTCATCTGCAGCCTGAGAGTTTCTGGGCTGGCTTAATTATAAGCTCCTGAGGACAAAGCCTTGTCAAGTCCTCTTCACCCTTGAGTCTTAATTCTTTACACCAGATAGAGACTAGCAAAGATTTGGAGAAACTGGATTGATCATACATTGTTGGTGGGAATGTAAAATGGTACACTCTTGAAATCAGTTTCTTATAACATTAAACATGCAGTTACCCATATGACCCAATGATTTCATTCTTGGCCATGTTTTCCAGAGAAATGAAAATGTAGATTAGCACAGAACCTGTACAAATGTCCATAGCAGCTTTATTTGTACTCCAAAAACTGGAATCAGCTCAGGTTTCCTTCAATGGGTGAATGGTTAAATAAGAGTATGCATACTATGGAATGTTATGCCGTAATAAAAATAAAGGAACTAAACTTGTAGCTATTTAGATGGCTTTTCAGGGAATTATGCTGAGTGAAAAAAGCCACCCCCCAAAAGTTGCATACTATATAATTTTATTTATCTAAAATTTTTGAAATGGCAAAATTCAGAAACGTATAACAAATTATTGGTTACCAGGGGTTAGGAACATCAGAGGGGTGGGTGGGAGTGAAATGGGTATCAGTATAAAAGGTCAAGAAGCGGCATCCTTGTGGTGCTGGAACTGTTCAGTATCATGATCATGACTGTGGTGGCAGAGATTCAAAACTATACAATAATAAAGTTTTAGTGATCTTAACATACAAACACACACACATGCACACAAATACAAATGAGTACAAGTAAAATTGAAGAAAGCTGAAAAATATAGGTAGATTGTATCAATGACAAAATCCTGCTATACTATACTACAGTTTTTCAAAATGTTATCAATGAAGGAATTGGGCAGTGTGTATATGGGATATCTCTACACTATTTCTTATATGTGCATGGGAATCTGAAATTATCTCAATTAAAATCTCAATTTAGAAAAGTAGATAACTAAATACATAGTTGTCTCAGGAAGGAGAAATAAATAAAAAAATAAGTAAATAGTTGTCACAGAAATAAATGAATGAAAGAATGAATATATCAATGAATTAGTTAACAATTTCTAGCTTTGAATCTGTAATGAGTTAAGACTCACCTTTTAACTTGTTTATTAATGACCTGAAATCACTTTTAAACTTGCTAGATTCATTTACATCAGCTGTAACAAATAGGAAGGGAAGCATTCTTCTAATGTGAATGGCACGGATTTAGTAGGTCTAATTTCTAACTTCAGCACTAAGTTCTAAGTTGCCAATTATTGACCACAAGTTAAGCTAGAGTTTAATCTCCTCTAAAGTAAAAGTCATGGTTTTTGTTAAATGTTTCCTAGTCTTCACCTGATTTGTAAATAATATTTTTATATAGTTACTTAATTTAAAACATGATATATATAGTTCACCATCTATATCAAAATGTATTAGTAAGACATATTGCTCAAACTCTGAGTAGTGCATGCTTTATCAAGAATTTTCAAGGTAGGAGTGCTGAGTTGATGCCAGTAGGAACAGTGTTCTTGAGATGTGCTCGCATTACTGCGTATTTCTGCCTTTTACATAAAATGAATGTTATTCTTCTATCCATGATACTCTGTTGGCTCATTTCCATTTGAAAAATATCCTGTAAAGCTTTATGTTTCTTATGAACATGGCTGCCCGTGATCTTAAAATGTTATATGAATATATCCATATAACATAAATTTACAGCATAAAATAACTAGTTGCACTTCAAGTACTTAGTAAAGAGTGCATATCCTGCTCTTAGATACCTCTTATTTAAAAAAAACAAATGAAAAAAAGCTACCTAATATAAACATGCATGCACTATTTAGGGGTGATTGCTTGAAGGACATAGCAGATACTCTACAAATAGACTTTTTGATCAACTCAGATCAATAGAACTGAAAAGTGACAACTACATTTTGACAGCTGCTGCTAAATACACATATTCATTTGAAATCTTTGTGATTCATTTTAGAGGATAATATCTGAAAATCAATTTCTACTTTAATCCAACCTTCTAAAATATACCAAAACTAAATTTTAAGTGTTTGTTTTACTTTACTTGCTTCTGTGAATGAATTTAACTTATAATAAAACTGTGTAGGAAGTGGAGCTCATGGTGCTATGTGGGTGTTTTTTGTGCTTTCTACTTATTTTTTTAAAGCTTTCCAATTTTTGAGAATCACAGTCTTTCCAAGTAAAGCATTATATGAAAAATGTTTGCAGGTCAAAAATTGTTGAAATAAGTATGGTAATTACTCATACTCTGCATTCTTTAGTAATGTCAGTATTTCTAAATAGCTAGTTCCAATTTTCTTTCCATGATATCTCATTTCTGTGAAATACATATTAAATTATGCAAAGCTTAGGGAAAAGTTAATTTGAATAAGGTCACATATTTAATATGCATGCCAGGATGATTGGCTATTTAACTACAGTGACTTAAGATATGAGTTTCTTCTCCTCAATCCAAATAATTATGTTTATTGCCTTAGAAACTGCTAGGAATTGTTGTTTCTTGAGAAAATATGTGATATGCTATCAGCAAAAGCCATTATAAGGAAGGACAAACACTTGCAATCAAGTTTTAGATCCTGAAAGGTATTTGGATATATACTTTAAAGGGATCAACAAAACTATTACTTCCTCAAATACAGCAAAGAAGTTCAGAAAAAAAAATGGAAAAAATGAAATCAAGATTGGCTTATTAGAAGAACTTAAATTCTGATATAATTAATTTTAGCTTGAAGTAGCATTAAAAGAAACTTGGCAAGAGGAGTGATATAATCCTGGAAATATGCTGATTTTAGAAGTCTTTGGAATACATTTAGGGATATGAAACATTGAAGGCAAGAAGCTGGTAATGAAGTTTTACTGATCATTATATTTGTGATGATCAAAGCCTTAAAAAAAAGAAAAATATGTAATGATGTAAAGATAGTACAGTATTAGGAACGTATATAGAACCAACCCAGAAGCTCCATGCATTTAGTGAAGCTGTATGCATGAGATTCTGTATATGTGCATGTGTTCATTTTAATGCAAAGAATATTGCAAACTATATCAAAAACTTTCAGGATAAAATGATTTTGGCAATGCTGTATGGAACAGAGCCATAGAGATGCACTTGTATTAGAACAAGCAACACTGTTAAGAAGTGTTTGAAAATACATCTAAGAAACATTTTTAAAATAGACACTAATTCACTAAACTAAGGTAGTAATTTTTAAATTTTGCTCTAATAAATAAATGAAAGGGAGTTCATACTTTTATTCAGTCTCTTCAAGAGGATATATTTATGTGTATATACGCATATACGTATTTATATTCCGGGTTGAGAGATATTTGATAAAGATTCTTCTCATGGAGAAAAAAAGAAACAAAACTGTACATCTCCTTTTTTTTTTTTTTTTTTTTTTTTTTTTTTTTTTTTGTCTTTCCACTTGGGTGGAAAGAAATATATAGCATGGGAAGAAGAGAGCTATAATTCAGTGTGAGCTTAGGTAGAAGGCTGATAAAATAATTATTTTGATAAATAATCAGGCATGGTACATTTCCCAGGTCTTTGGGTCTCAGGCCTACTATATCCAAGATGATTTTTGTAATTTTAACAGAGATAATCAATAAATAATCAGTAGGTTTTAACCTTGTACTAGGCACCAGGAAAATATCAAGTAGGCGAAATCTTAGACACTTAATTTTCAGGCACCAGGAGTTTACACCATTTAGGAAAGAAAAAATAACAAAGATTCAGAAGAGATAGAAAATGAACAAACTGAGTAAGTGGTGTATGTAGGGGAAGGATGGCTAAAAAATCAGAGCAGATGTAAGATACTGCTGGGTTTTGAGTGGTCATAATTAATCACAGTTTTTTCCCCCTGTGTTACAAACCAACTGAGAAATAGACATGAAGTTGGACAGATGGAGAACAAAACTTTAGCTTTCTTATTGCTAACACTGGATGGAAGGACGTGACCTAGATACTTGGCCACAATCTGGCTTCCTAATACTGGATTTTTGAGATGAACTTGTTTATGCAAAACTATAGGCTTGCCCCCATTGCATTACTGTAGGATTGCAGAACACAGCTGAATGCACTGCCCTGCCCAGCCAGGGGCTGGAAACACATGCCCAGTTCCTTCTCTCTAGTTTATCAATCAGCCCCATCATTCCTCTTTTGGTTATAGTAAATAAGAGGATTTAAAGGATAAGTAGACTTGTACTTTCAGAACAAGAAGACCCTGTTGAGGATTGCAATGGGAATACCTCTCCTCTAGAAACATGAAGAGAGGTTGCTTCAGGCTCCCCTCCGTGAATTTGCACTTAGGATATTCAGGGGCTGGAAGTAGTACAGAAATCAGCCAAGGATGTGGCCTCCTCCTAGTCTGAAGGGGAGGCTGGCTCAGCTGTCTTGCCTCACTCACCACATCACATAATTTACTTTTAAGAGGAGAGCATGTAGTTATCCTAATGCTACCTAAAATATCTAGTGTAGTTTTGAAAGTAAATTTGCTTCCAGAGGTTTACGGGAAAAATTCAATAAATGTCAAGGCTACATAGTAAGAATCCTATTGCATGTTGCTTCTGTGAGCCAGCCTATCATTCACCAGGCTCTCCCAGCCATATATCACATGTCAGTATCCCAGAGTATGGACAAACTTTGGAAGACATATTGACATGTAAAGAAAATCAGAAAAGGTCTTTATAAGAAGACATTGGTTTTGATAGCACATACCATAAACTTTTAGATTTCAAGGTGGGGGGAAGTCTTTGAAGATACAGTGATAAACTACCAGTTATAATTATAGTTGAGCCACTGAGGTCCACGTAATATAGGGGGTTTGTCCAAGATCAGCATTGTGAAAGTTTCTTTCCTTTTTGATATGATCGCCATCATAATGTTCATCAAATTTGTCTACGCATTATCCTAAAAAAGAGAGAACAGCCCCATTTGTGTGCATGGTTTATAAATAAAAATATACTATTTGCAAGAAATCGCAGTGATAAAATGTGAATTTTTATATAATAGCTTCTAAATAGAAGATCCATTAGCTAATACCTGTAGATTTTAATTCTGTAACTTTCTCCTGCCATCCTCTGGGAATCAAGAGGAACCACTCCTTTAAAGAGGCCGCAGATGTTATCTGTTTTGTTGTACATCAATGGAGGGGTACAAACTAGACAGGGAATGGTGGAGTAAATGGTTCTGGAAGGTGAATAATAGCCCCCCAAAGATTTCCATACCCTTGGAGCCAGTGATTATGTTATGTTTCATGGAAAAGAGGAATAAAAGTTGCAGATGGATTTAAGGTGGCTGAATAGCTGAATGGAAGGATTATCCTGGGTGATAATTGGTAGGCCCTGTGTATCCACAGGGGTCCTTAAGACAGTTTGAGGGAGATGTGACCATAGAAGAAAGGCACAGAGAGGAGAGATGAAACTTTGATGGCTTTGAAGATGGAGAAAAGGGGCTTGTAGAAGCCAGAAAAGGCAAGGAAATGGATTCTCTTCTACAGCCTTCAGAACGCTGCCTACTGTCACTTGAGTTTTAGCCCAGTGAAACCTGTGTCAGACTTCTGGCTTACTGATAATATATTTGTATTGTTTAAAGTCACTAAGTTTGGGGTAATTTATTTCATCAGCAAATAGAAAACTAATACAAAAGTGAATAGTCTCATGTGATTAATTTAGTTCTTTTAAGTTTAAAGCATTTATTTACTTCAAGGAAGTGTTTTCTTTTCATTCCAATCCTTTCTTAAGATTCTACTCTACTCCATCTCTCAAGTCTATTTCTATTCAATGATACTTCAACATAACTCACCTATGAATCTCAAAATTTAATGTGCACTGGAATAAAGAATCACCATCTTATTATGTTAGAATGTAAGTTCTGATTCAGTTTGGAGTGGGGACTTGTATTCTGCACTTATAACAAGCATTTATAACAAGTGGGTCCACAGATCCCACTTTGCTAGCCTGAGTCTGTAAGGTTGACTACTGGTGGAACTACCTTCAACCTCCCAGCTGAGTCTTACAGAAGCTTTTCCATATATTCTTTATAGAGAACTGGTTAATAAAATTGTATACACATATGTAAACAAAGGCTCATTGTTTAAAAATTTTTATATAAGCTAGAGACTCTTAAACTCTAACTTCTATATTTGAGAAATTATGTAACCTAGTCAAGAATAGAGTTGCTCATGAAAATCTCCAAAATATTCTGCTACGAACTACTCGCAGTGCTAGGAGAAAAAAAAAGTGTAAGTACTTTTCCAAATTGCTTATAAAACAAACCTCTTGATAATTAATGATTAGTCTTTAAGAATATGTACTGGGACATGAAAATTTCTTCTGCATTATGCCATTTAAATTGATGTGTTCTCCAGTATTCAGTGAAGGTTACAAAAATCAAGTGAATGTGTCTGTTATTATGACTAAGTGCAAAGATCACCACTTCCCTTTGAAAGTCAGCATTCAGTCTTTACACATAGTCATTATCCCCAAGGAGAGCTGTAGGTAGATGGTGGTGAAGGGAGTGGTAACTTCCCAGTAATTCCAAAATACTATCACTCAGTTTATCCTGTTTCTTACCCCTCTTCCAGATAATTCACGGCACGGCTTGAGTCTCAGATGAAGGTTTCCATGGTTTGCAATCATCATGGAGCTTTTCAAAGTCAGTATATAAGCCTCACTCCAGACCAACTACAGCAGAATCTCTGGTAGTAGGCCTAAAGCATTAGCATTTTTTTAAGAAGCTCTCCAGATGATTCTAGCAATCTGTTAGGTCAGGGTTGAAGTTCATTGGTCTGGAACTGCACTGTCTAATACAGTAACCACTAGCAACATATGGATATTAAGCATTTGACATATGCAGAGTTCCAATTGAGATGTTTTATAAATGGAAATGTGTACCAAATTTTGAAGGTTAATGTAAAAAATGTAAAAAATGAACATATCTCATTAGTACTTTTTTATATTGATTACATGTTGCAATGATAATTTGGATATATTGAGTTAAATAAAACATGTTAAAATTAATTTCTTCTGTTTCTTTTTACTTAATTAATATACCTACTAGAAATTTTAAAATTATATGTGTCTCACACTTCTGGCTTACTTAATATTTCTATTCTGTGCTGCTCTAGAAAGTCACACATTCTTCTAATTTTTTTTTTTAACTTACAGAGCACTTCTCCCTTCTGTTGTTATTTCACTCTTCCTTTTAATGCATTTCAAAGTGCTAGATGCTCAACCATCCTCCTGCTACTTTAGTGAACACTGAGTGAAGCAAATCAGCTGTCACAGACATCTCCAGGATTTTCTCTATAGAACTTCTTTTCTTCCTGTTACTCAAGTAATATGTGAGCTCCTAAATGAGGTCACTATTGATTTCACTGTTTATCATCACTAGAGTTTCACTGCATGCTTAACCATAATATACACCAAAATCCTACAAAGAAATTATTCCAGGAGAAATTCTCCTTCCAAACATAATACTTGAAGAAACAGATTTTTAAGGACTAGTGAAAGAAAAGTGGAAAAATATAACCTTTTTTTGGAACATATTCATAGTTCATGTGTTTGAGAGAAATATGGTGATCTGTGATGATTTTTACAGTAACTACATTTGTTTTTGACATTCTCCTCTCATCTGCCTTTGATTTCTTCTCTATTCTTAATTATAATCAAATTTGTAGAGGAGTGGGGAAATATAAACCTGGTTATTTCAAGGATATATATATATATATATATATATATATATATATATATGACTGTGGGAGCCGGAAATTCTGAAATCTGTAGAGTAAGCTGTCAGGCTGGAACCTCAGGCAAAATTTCTACATTTCAGTCTTGAGGCAGAATTAATAATTTTCTGAGAAACCTCAGTGTTTGCTCTCAAGAGCAAAATTTAATCATCTGACTAAATGAGGCACACCCACTTATTGAGAATAATCTTAGTTAAAGTTTACTGATTATAAATGTTAATTACATTTGCAAAATAGCTTCACAGCTACATGTAGTCGAGGCTTGTGTTTGACCAACAAATGATGCCATAGCCTAGTCATGTGGATACATAAAAATAAAATATATAAATATATTAATATGTATATGAATGACTTGACTCAATATGAAAGATTTATATTACAGTGACTATATGCAGAAGTGATTAAAAGCCTCATATGATATAGCGAGTAGATATTTTAAATTCTATCAAAATCTCAGTGTGTGTATATATATATATATATATATATATATATACAGAGAGAGAGAGAGAGAGAGATCAAGTCTTTAAGGAGCCAGTGGACTTCAGAATCATAGAAATGCCATCCTAACAGAGGGAATACATAATTCAGTACTCCCATTCTCTAAATCATAAACCTGTATGATGATAAAATTAAATTCAATCATGATTGATGTATATTTTAGCAAATTAATATAATACTGTTGGAAGTGAGGCCATTAGATGGGATGCAAAAATATGAGTCATTGAAAAGTATTTTTATTAAAATAAATCAAATTTAAAATTTAAGTTTACTAATTTAATACACCTGCAGAATTGATGTTAAAATCACATACTTTGGTTAATTTATGCTTCCTAATTTATCAGTTAGGAAGCATAAAAAACACAAGTACTAAAGAAGATGTCAATGTGAAATAGTCCACGGCTACAGAATGTAAGTATAGTCCAGATGAGGAGCATCCTACCAGCTTTGGGGGGGAACCACATACTGTGAATTCAGCTCATTTAGTCTAAAGGTTCTAGCTTCTAATCACTTGTTTCCTCATTTAAACATTGTGATTACATTATGTAGTGTATGTATAGAATAGGTATAATTGTTTTATTTTTGATATAGTCTTACTCTAATGAAACGCCAACTAACTCTTCATGTATTTAATCCCTACCAATGTATTTACTATATTTGATTTCCAACTCTATATTGTTTCCCTGCTTTATTTTGCCATTTCTACTCATTTGGCCTTATTTCTTCAGTATCATTCACATTTTTATCCCTTTAGCTTTACTGAAGTCAGATTTTGTGGCAGTAAGCAGGTTAAATAGTAGATGTATTTTTACTCACTAAAACATTAAATTTTCTTATATTCTGGTAATACCTATTAGGACACATCATAATATCCTTTTTATTAATGCCAATTGCACAAAAACTAATTGAGTGAAAACAGCGGAAGGAAAATATAATAAACTAATTGCTATGCACATCATTAGCAAAATTAAGCTAAAATATTTAAAAGTGGAATAGCTTCACAATTCTTTTCAAGGAAAGCTTTGTGTTATACACAATCAACCAGAATCCCATGTGTTTTCTATATCATCATGAAATAATAGGAGACACAGTGTTAGGTTTTTTAATTTATGGACACTTTAAATGTCCCTTTCCTATCCATTTTGACTGCCATCTTTGGACATTTAGCAATAAGTTCCTTTTCATTGATTAAGTTGTGATGCCATTGTTGCAATGCTGATTAAGCAGGGAAAAGAGAAGAGACTGATAAATGTGGATCTAAGTTCTCCTTTTGATACTGACTGACCATGAGGTCACAGGAAGCTCAATTAATCTCTCTCAGACTTTAAGAAAGTTAATCTATTGTTCGGGTGTAGAAAGCTGTTACTCCAAAATATGGCACTTGGACATGCTGGAAAGAAGTAGCCTCAAGGTCTTTCTGACCTTTCTCCCCCTTCCCCGTCCTGTCTCCCAAATCTCCGTCACTCTCCAAAGCACAGATGAAGCTGTTCCCTTCCCCTTTCTACCTCAAGTCTGGACTTGCCAGAGAAGAAATCATCTCTGTTCCTTTCCCTGAGTTTTTGTTAACTTAACTCATATCACAGGAAGGGAGACTGGAGTCTGTCAACAAATCTGGAGTAACTTTTGTCCCAGCCAGTATTTTAAAGAAAATAATTCAGCAGTCATTGTCTGCTCTGCAGGCCAAATAGACTTTGTCCTGAGCCATTGTATGTTCTCCAAAACAATTACACCCCCCTAAGAAACTTTTACTCCTACACTGCCATCTCCCCTTTCCCTATGAGAAGGGTATATAAACTCTGTAACCCAATGGAAAATTGGGGCATTACTCTTGTGATTCTTCCATGCTTTGCCTTCTCCTAGCA
>NW_007728439.1:22619-52579 GCF_000696425.1 Galeopterus variegatus | reverse complement strand
ACCCAATGGAAAATTGGGGCATTACTCTTGTGATTCTTCCATGCTTTGCCTTCTCCTAGCATGTTAAGTAATGAAATTTGTTATGCCTTTTCTTTATATTGTTCTAATTTTGTCAATGATCTTGTTAATGAACCTTCAGGGGTGAAGTGGAAGTTTTTCCTTGGCCCCTACCCTATAAATGAGGAGAATAACATTTTTCACAGGGCTGTGATTAAGGACAACGTATAATTCTTTTCATATAATAAATATGCAATCAGTGGTAACTATACTCATAGCTATATAAATGACATGTGTTATATTGTTGACTTTGCATAAACACACATCCATATGTACATTTTCTCAAACCATTACTGTAGAGACCTCTTCTCAAACCATTATTGTAAAGAATATTTCTTATTTTCTGATATGCATATTATCTAGTGTATAATCACCTATGCTTAGTGCTCTCTATATATTATCCTAATATGACAACTTCACTGAGGTAGGCATTACTCTCCCCAACATTGATAAAGTAACTGATGTTCAAAGCTGCTAAGCAATTCTGTCCGTTCCTCTGCAAGGTGACATCTGCTTCTGCTACACTTTTGAAATTATTAAAAGATAATCAAATCCGAGGCTTTTTAAAAAAATGTTATTTCATGTCACAAAGCCATTGAACTTCTGAGAGATCTTCTCTCTTTTTCTCCTTTACATTCTGCTCTCCTACAACCCCTTGGCTTCCTCCCTTTTTCCCTGTCAATCTCATCAACTCTAGCCTGTTGTGATAGAGGGAGAATGGATTATGGACACAGACATGGATTAGAATCTGATGATCTTGGCCATGTTATGTATTTCTGAACCTTGTTTGCTCAGCATTGGATAACAATGACACCTTTCTTGCAGGGATGTTATCATGCTTAAATAGACAACATTTGTGAAGCACCTAACAAAGTTCATATCATACTTCAATATTTGCTTGCATTACATTACTTTTTTTTTTTTTGAGATTGTGGCCATGAGATATTTGGGTTTTCTAAAGTTCTGCCGTTGAAACCTTTTCCCTCTCTACATTTTATTTGTTGTAAATTTCATCCACATTCAGGCTTATAAGTGTTATTTTATTATTTTTGACTACCAATAATTACTATTTTTATTCTCCAGGCCCTTCCTCACTGCTTGCTCCATTGTTGCATCAGTTTCTGCTCTTTTTCCTCCCATTTGTGTCACCTCTCTACTCTGTTCTCAAAATATCCTCCAGATGAATACATTTTATCTTAATATATAAATTCCAAAATGATCAGTGACTATTGCTGTACAAAAGATTAAAAATCATGCAACTTCAATTTATCTGAGAATCCCTTTGCAACCCATCTTTTGCAGTTTATTATTACATGTACATCTCCTGCATAAGAAAATAACTATTTGTTATTTACCAAAATATTTTGCCCAAATCCTTTATTGGCTGGTATTGTATGACTTTTTAAAATAGCATATTCTTCTTGAAATTAAACCCATTCTTCAAAGACTAAATAAAATGCTTACCTATAGAAAAAGTTGTTAGAGATCCTTCTAAAGAAGATGATGTCTTCCTTCATAGATTTTTACATATTATACACTGTTGATAACTACCCTGGAACATTTATCCTCAGTTTCCTTTTATTTACCAAAACATATATATGTGCATAGCCATGTGCATTCATAGCTCCCATACTATTCACTCAGTTGCCTTGATTCAATGTTATATTGTGTTTAATCACCTTTGCATAACTTCATACATGATTTTTGATTTTATAAATGTGAAATTTAATTAGTAGATTACTAGAATCACAAAAATACCTGAGCAGGTTTTAACATTCAATACTTAAAATAAATTTATTTTTCTGTTTTTTTTTATCTCATACCTATCAGAATTATTAGATATGCTTTTAAAATTCCATGCTTTTAAAATCATGATCATCCAGTCATATTCCTTAAAATTATATATTTATTTTCTAATCTGTCACAAAGCTCTCAGTTTTAGGTATGTAAAGGAAATGGTGAAGAATTGGGGATAAAAATATTATCCCTCTTTATTTCAAACCAAGTATGCATGTCTTCAGATCAGTAATAGCCAGCCTAGAGAGTAATAATATTGGATTTTTGTGAGCCATGAAGTGCCCCTAGGAATTTATAGAACAGAAGAAACATAAAGCTTGAATGAGTGTGCCATGCAATGTTATTTGTATATAGCAGATTTTGTCATTACTGTGAAAACAGCCTTGCTTTGAAAGTTCCTTTCAGACTAGAGTTTGAGTGAGACTATGATTGAAAGAGAAAACAGTTATATTAATGAGATTCAGAAACCAATGCTTTATCTCAAAACACTGCCAAACTAAACACAATGTAAACAGAGATAAAGTGGCATGCCTAAAAAGAATAAAACATCATCTAGAAACAAAAATACAGTAGAAAAAGCATTTGCAGTTATCACATTTCAAACGAAATTGGGGAGATCTGAAACATATGAAGGAGAAAGCAATTACTGAGCACAGTGCATGACATTGTCGGGGAGTGGGAGGTCCAGAGCCCTCTAGAACGTTTATTATTATAGTGGAGCTCTGTAAATACTTTTCTTATGAATCCAGCGACATTCAGTTTTCAATCTAGACATATAAACATGCAGCAACTTGAGAGTCAGCATTAAAGTCAAAGACAAAATTTCCCCCCATGGGTGTTATCAAATACTTCAAAGTCTTTAAGAATAGAAAGTTTTTTTACATTTGTACAGTTCTGTGAATAAGAAATGAATTTCTCCAAAAGAGAGAAGCAATCTTATTTATTGTGAGAGGCAAAAAATGGGCCTTTCCATTCTGCTTCAGATGTTACTATATTTTCACTGTGCTTAAGATGTCTGAGTAATACTCTACATGTATAGGATATTTAAAGATAATCCAGGTAGCATATAAATAAATATGTAGATACTGTTCTTTTATCTATAGCTCATAATTTCAAATAGATGTCCTTCTATAGGGAATTGTTCAAAAAGAGTTAAATTCTTGTGTGAAATACTTGTAAATGTAGGAACCAAAGGAAACCTTCCTCTTCACCCCTGAAGTTTCATTAATAAAAATCACTAACAAATTTAGATCAATATGATGAAAAGGCATAACAAATTTTATTAACGTACTGGGAGAGGACAAAGTACAGAATCACAAAAGAGTAATGTCCCAGTTTTCCAGTGGAGTACAGAGTGTATATACCTATCTCCATAGGAAAGGGGAGATGGGGGTGTAGGAATAAATGATTCTTAAGGGTACACAATGGTCCTGGAGAACATAAAATGGCCTTAGATGAAATCTATTTGGCCCACAGAGCAGAAAATGACTGGTAAATGATTCTTTTCAAAATACTGAATGGAACCAAAATAGAAGATGATGATCTGTGACAAAAGTTAGTCCAGGTGTGCTGACAGACTCCAGTTTTCCTTCCTGTGATATGAGTTAAGTTAATGAAAATTCAGGGAAAGGACCAGAGGTAATTGTCTTTTTCTTTAGGCAGATAAGGAAATAGTTTCATCCTGTGCTTTGGAGAGTGACAGAGGATTGAGGGACAAGGGGTGGAGGGAGGTCAGAAAGACCTTGAGGCTGCTTCTTTATTCCAGCATGTCAAAGCACCATGTTTTGGGGTAACAGCTTTTTGTGCCCCAACATTCCCCTCTCCGAAGCTTCCTATGAAGCTTAACACATTAAAGACTGGATTGGTGGCTGTGTAGAGGAAAAATCAAGTTAGTAAATGACATTCCAATCAAAGCTTTGGTAAAATAAGCATTGTCTCCAATTTTGGCCTGTTACAAAAGAAAGCAGATTCTTATTGAATTTCTGCAAATGACTATATTGCCATAAAATAAGAACACTCACAAATATTTTCAAAATCCTGGAGGGATAAAGTAGAGAGAAAATTACATGTTTCAATTTTGCTCACAAAAGTATACTTTACCAAATAGCTCCCCCCAAAATAATTATTTGAAATCTGGAAAACAAAAAATTAATTAGTAATGTTTAAAATAAAAAGTCAATCATTTTAGTATTTTATCAGTTCATTCCTATGTAATTTATTCTTGTTCTACTCAATGTGAGGTTAGCAATTTCATGAGTCCAGTTTTTCCAGTGGAATTCTGGAGTTTCTACCCAGTCAACTGAATAATTTCCATGTCATCAGAAGAGGTTTGTGTTCAGAATACCTGTCAGAGTCTTCTTATTACTTTCATGAACTTCTTTGAAGAAATAACACTTTAGAATTTATAAAGACCTTTTAAAACAGTATCAAAATAAAGCAACTTACTATGACAGTGGCATGGTTAAAGATACAATTGAGAAAAAAATTTTTGGTTATGTTCATGGCATACAATAATTTTTTCATAATACCATAATTATGACTGATAACATAAATCATGACATATTTGAATTTCAGGAATTTACACAATTTTGGAGCACATATTAATAACACATTTATACAAATGTAAAGTTACATGTTACATGTTGAGGAAAAAAACAAATTTTTAACTTGTTTTTTGTAAGTAATCAAAAGACTTAATAAAGATACAGAATCTTTTTCTCACTCTTTCCCTGCTTTTCTTTTTTTTTTTTTTTGCTGTTTATCAAAAGGTGAAAGTAAATTGTTTACTATCTTTGATCAAAACTACATGAAAGTCTTATTTAAAATGAAAAAAATTACTTTTATACTACTATACTATTAATCCTAAAGCTAATTTTAATAAAAACTTATGAACAACTCTGTTCAATCTCAGTGTTGACCACACAAGATTTCTATGAACTTTTTATAAAACCGTTTTTCAATTATATGCCTTTAGTTATAACATTTCTTTCTATTCTTTTAACTTGAAAGAACCTTTAAATACCCTTTAAGTTGGACAATTTTTTCCTTTAACAAAAAACACATCTTTGTGCCCTTCTTTAATAAATTTTTTCTTCTTCTTTTTTTTTTTTTTTTTTTTTTTTTTACCAAAAACTTAGGCTACTTTCTACATATTCAATTTCCTTAAACATTCTATACACAGAAGTGTTTTTCTTATGCCTAGTAATTTTTTTTTCCCTTTTTTTTTGTCTTTTTTCGTGTCCGGCAACGGATNCCTTTTATTTACCAAAACATATATATGTGCATAGCCATGTGCATTCATAGCTCCCATACTATTCACTCAGTTGCCTTGATTCAATGTTATATTGTGTTTAATCACCTTTGCATAACTTCATACATGATTTTTGATTTTATAAATGTGAAATTTAATTAGTAGATTACTAGAATCACAAAAATACCTGAGCAGGTTTTAACATTCAATACTTAAAATAAATTTATTTTTCTGTTTTTTTTTATCTCATACCTATCAGAATTATTAGATATGCTTTTAAAATTCCATGCTTTTAAAATCATGATCATCTCCTGAGCAGGTTTTAACATTCAATACATACCTATCAGAATTATTAGATATGCTTTTAAAATTCCATGCTTTTAAAATCATGATCATCCAGTCATATTCCTTAAAATTATATATTTATTTTCTAATCTGTCACAAAGCTCTCAGTTTTAGGTATGTAAAGGAAATGGTGAAGAATTGGGGATAAAAATATTATCCCTCTTTATTTCAAACCAAGTATGCATGTCTTCAGATCAGTAATAGCCAGCCTAGAGAGTAATAATATTGGATTTTTGTGAGCCATGAAGTGCCCCTAGGAATTTATAGAACAGAAGAAACATAAAGCTTGAATGAGTGTGCCATGCAATGTTATTTGTATATAGCAGATTTTGTCATTACTGTGAAAACAGCCTTGCTTTGAAAGTTCCTTTCAGACTAGAGTTTGAGTGAGACTATGATTGAAAGAGAAAACAGTTATATTAATGAGATTCAGAAACCAATGCTTTATCTCAAAACACTGCCAAACTAAACACAATGTAAACAGAGATAAAGTGGCATGCCTAAAAAGAATAAAACATCATCTAGAAACAAAAATACAGTAGAAAAAGCATTTGCAGTTATCACATTTCAAACGAAATTGGGGAGATCTGAAACATATGAAGGAGAAAGCAATTACTGAGCACAGTGCATGACATTGTCGGGGAGTGGGAGGTCCAGAGCCCTCTAGAACGTTTATTATTATAGTGGAGCTCTGTAAATACTTTTCTTATGAATCCAGCGACATTCAGTTTTCAATCTAGACATATAAACATGCAGCAACTTGAGAGTCAGCATTAAAGTCAAAGACAAAATTTCCCCCCATGGGTGTTATCAAATACTTCAAAGTCTTTAAGAATAGAAAGTTTTTTTACATTTGTACAGTTCTGTGAATAAGAAATGAATTTCTCCAAAAGAGAGAAGCAATCTTATTTATTGTGAGAGGCAAAAAATGGGCCTTTCCATTCTGCTTCAGATGTTACTATATTTTCACTGTGCTTAAGATGTCTGAGTAATACTCTACATGTATAGGATATTTAAAGATAATCCAGGTAGCATATAAATAAATATGTAGATACTGTTCTTTTATCTATAGCTCATAATTTCAAATAGATGTCCTTCTATAGGGAATTGTTCAAAAAGAGTTAAATTCTTGTGTGAAATACTTGTAAATGTAGGAACCAAAGGAAACCTTCCTCTTCACCCCTGAAGTTTCATTAATAAAAATCACTAACAAATTTAGATCAATATGATGAAAAGGCATAACAAATTTTATTAACGTACTGGGAGAGGACAAAGTACAGAATCACAAAAGAGTAATGTCCCAGTTTTCCAGTGGAGTACAGAGTGTATATACCTATCTCCATAGGAAAGGGGAGATGGGGGTGTAGGAATAAATGATTCTTAAGGGTACACAATGGTCCTGGAGAACATAAAATGGCCTTAGATGAAATCTATTTGGCCCACAGAGCAGAAAATGACTGGTAAATGATTCTTTTCAAAATACTGAATGGAACCAAAATAGAAGATGATGATCTGTGACAAAAGTTAGTCCAGGTGTGCTGACAGACTCCAGTTTTCCTTCCTGTGATATGAGTTAAGTTAATGAAAATTCAGGGAAAGGACCAGAGGTAATTGTCTTTTTCTTTAGGCAGATAAGGAAATAGTTTCATCCTGTGCTTTGGAGAGTGACAGAGGATTGAGGGACAAGGGGTGGAGGGAGGTCAGAAAGACCTTGAGGCTGCTTCTTTATTCCAGCATGTCAAAGCACCATGTTTTGGGGTAACAGCTTTTTGTGCCCCAACATTCCCCTCTCCGAAGCTTCCTATGAAGCTTAACACATTAAAGACTGGATTGGTGGCTGTGTAGAGGAAAAATCAAGTTAGTAAATGACATTCCAATCAAAGCTTTGGTAAAATAAGCATTGTCTCCAATTTTGGCCTGTTACAAAAGAAAGCAGATTCTTATTGAATTTCTGCAAATGACTATATTGCCATAAAATAAGAACACTCACAAATATTTTCAAAATCCTGGAGGGATAAAGTAGAGAGAAAATTACATGTTTCAATTTTGCTCACAAAAGTATACTTTACCACATAGCTCCCCCCAAAATAATTATTTGAAATCTGGAAAACAAAAAATTAATTAGTAATGTTTAAAATAAAAAGTCAATCATTTTAGTATTTTATCAGTTCATTCCTATGTAATTTATTCTTGTTCTACTCAATGTGAGGTTAGCAATTTCATGAGTCCAGTTTTTCCAGTGGAATTCTGGAGTTTCTACCCAGTCAACTGAATAATTTCCATGTCATCAGAAGAGGTTTGTGTTCAGAATACCTGTCAGAGTCTTCTTATTACTTTCATGAACTTCTTTGAAGAAATAACACTTTAGAATTTATAAAGACCTTTTAAAACAGTATCAAAATAAAGCAACTTACTATGACAGTGGCATGGTTAAAGATACAATTGAGAAAAAATTTTTGGTTATGTTCATGGCATACAATAATTTTTTCATAATACCATAATTATGACTACAGTATCAAAATAAAGCAACTTACTATGACAGTGGCATGGTTAAAGATACAATTGAGAAAAAAATTTTTGGTTATGTTCATGGCATACAATAATTTTTTCATAATACCATAATTATGACTGATAACATAAATCATGACATATTTGAATTTCAGGAATTTACACAATTTTGGAGCACATATTAATAACACATTTATACAAATGTAAAGTTACATGTTACATGTTGAGGAAAAAAACAAATTTTTAACTTGTTTTTTGTAAGTAATCAAAAGACTTAATAAAGATACAGAATCTTTTTCTCACTCTTTCCCTGCTTTTCTTTTTTTTTTTTTTTGCTGTTTATCAAAAGGTGAAAGTAAATTGTTTACTATCTTTGATCAAAACTACATGAAAGTCTTATTTAAAATGAAAAAAATTACTTTTATACTACTATACTATTAATCCTAAAGCTAATTTTAATAAAAACTTATGAACAACTCTGTTCAATCTCAGTGTTGACCACACAAGATTTCTATGAACTTTTTATAAAACCGTTTTTCAATTATATGCCTTTAGTTATAACATTTCTTTCTATTCTTTTAACTTGAAAGAACCTTTAAATACCCTTTAAGTTGGACAATTTTTTCCTTTAACAAAAAACACATCTTTGTGCCCTTCTTTAATAAATTTTTTCTTCTTCTTTTTTTTTTTTTTTTTTTTTTTTTTACATTTAGGCTTATTATGAGTGTGCATTATTTATAAGCCAATTTGGTACCACAGAGACATTATGCAAACACATGTATAGATATAAACATGCAGACACAACATACAGCTTACACATGTATATGTACCTATATAGAAAAAGACAGAAGCAAATAAAGATACAATATAAGACTCATGAGTTTAAAAAAGACAGTTGGATTCAAACTGTGTTTCAAAATGAAACAAGTCAAAGCTCATCTGCCCCATGTGACCAAAGCCCTCACTAGGTTTTAGAGAAAGCAAGGTAGCAAATTTACATCTCAAAGCAAAGAGAAAATATGCAAGCTTTCCCAAAGAGTTTGGGTGTGTCAGAGACAAGGAGAAAGATTAAAATAAATGGACACCAAGACAAAATAAAATCATAGAATTTCACCACAGGATTTTATGAGGAGATGCACAATTGAGCCTAGAAGAAAATTCAGATGTTTGTTCAAAATAGCCAGTTGAATGCCAAAAAGTCACATTTTGCAGACCATCTAGTTAGAGAGGTTGCTCTTAGTCTATTTTCTGTATCTTAACTGGGTTACTGAGCCAAGAGCTGGGCCAGTTAACAAATAGGGCCAAAGCCATTAGACTCTCAGAGCTCCATGAGGAAGGCAGCAGACCCCAAAATACATCATTGGTGTACCATGGCTGCATTTCCCAGGAGGTCTCAGAGACTTTGATGAAAACACCAACAAGAAAAGCACACACACACACACACACTTAAACCTAACCAAAGAGGTGCAAAGAAACTATTTCAGAATACAGAGCCGGTCAGTATGCAAGTCACAAATCGGCCCATTCACTGAGCTCCAGAGAAGTTAAACAGAGCAAAAAGTGCCTAACTCATTATAAACCAAAATTTTAAATCACAAGCAAATCTAGATAATTTAAACTAATTTTTATAAATGCTGTTCTCCTGAGTTAAAGGAACTTTGTAATGGGTCTAAAAAATTTTTTTAAATCCAATCTGTTGCTTTGTCTTCCACGGATTTGTCACCCCTTTTCCCTTGGGTGACAAAGCTGCTAAAGATTACTTCAAACCCATCTCTTCTGAGCAGTGAGAAGCCCTAAAAAGGGGTTAATCTCCCAGTACCCTCAAGAGTGAGGCATTCCTTCCATTTGGGAAATTAACCCCGAATTGGGGTTCTCTTCCCACAGTTATTCTCTAGACCAGGCAGTTACAGGAAGAGAACATAGGTGGGGTTTTTGCTAAGTATAGCTTAACAAATTTAACAATAGAAACTGGTAACATTCAGTAAGACAGGCAAGGTGACCTTCCATAATACAGTTTACAACAAAAGTTTGATTTTAGCAAACATTCTCTCTCCTTACAGCAATTTCCCAGTATCTTTACATATCAATCAGTAAACTGTCTGTCCTTTGAGCCAGCAACCTTGCTGTGTTACAATTCTTTATCTTATGACAGAGACTAGCCTGGGGAAAAATTTCTTGTCTTTTGCAAGGTTAACATTTTATATGGACTTTTAAGAGGTCAGGCCAAACCTGAAACTGCAAGGCCTCGGAAGACCTGGCCCTGTGAAATACATCTGGTTTATGTGTACTCCACACCAATCTCTGCTCAAATGCTGTTGGCTAGTTTCTTGGATATCAGCATTTAAAAAAAAAAAAAAAAACATCTGCAAGGGATGGATCAGTTCCCAAAAGTGCACTGGAGTCACTATGCTTCAGACTAGTCACAGAGATCCTTTTCTCCCATCAATCAGAAGGAGACAATGATTTTCACTGTCCGTCCCTCGACTGGATTCCACAGAAAGAGAAAGAGCAGAAATCTGACTGGTAAGAAAGTGTCACCCTTTCCTGCTGGCTTTCAGGCTCTGTCTCCTTCATCTAGGGTTCCAGAAGAGCAGGGCAGCTTTTGGCATCCTGTTAACAGCACTATAATTGTAGGGAACAAGGGAAAACTTTCTCCTCATCCCTTAAGTTTCATTAATAAAAATCACTGACAAATTTACATCAATATGAAAAAAATGCATAATAAAGTTTATTATTTATCATGTTAGGAGAAGGCAAAGCACAGGGGAATCACAAGAGAGTAATGCCCTAAATTTCCACTGTGGTACAGTCATATACTCATGTCCTAGGGAAAAAGGAGATGGGGGTATAGGAGCAAAGGATTCCTAGGGAGAAACAATGAACCTGGAGAACATACAGTGGCTTGGAATGAAGTCCATTTGGCCTGCAGAGCAGACAATGACTGGTAAATGACTCTTCAAAATACTAAATGAGACCAAAATGGAAGACAATTGTTTGTGACAAAAGTTAGTCCAGGTACATTGATAGACTCCAATCTTCCTTCCTGTGATATGAGTTAATGAAAACTCAGGGAAAGGAGTGAAGGGGATTGTCTTCTTCTTTGACAGGTTTGGAGTGCAGGCAGATAAGGGAATAGCTTTATCTTGTGCTTTGGAGAGAGATCAGATCGAGGGGCAGGAGGTAGGGGAAGTCAGAGTGACTTTGAGGCCATTTCTTTATTTCAGCATGTCAAAGCACCTTATTTTGGGATAATAGTTTTTTGCACCCCAATACAGTCATTGTGGAAATATATATCAGTAGGTGTTAAATATGTTTTTAGAGATAACGTATAATTTTATCTTTAAAATTCACTTAATAGTTCTCATTTCATATTTTAAATCTTCATTAAATCCATGAAAAAATTAATAGAAAGAGAATGGCATTTACACAGTGGCAACATTTTAATAATATATGTTTAATATATAATTAGTGGGCAGATTGAACCTGGACAGGTTCCCTTAATTTGGGAAGCTTATTGGAAAATTAATAGATTTTAATCTAATACATAGAATTATTGTCCATAATATCATTTCTCTTAAATATTTTAATGCCATTAAAGCTGATGATGAAAGAGAAAAGTTAATTGAATATTATCTTTCTGAAAAAAGAATAAAACATTATCAAGTACAGTAGAAATGCAAGAACTCTGCTTCATTATATATTAGAATGACATCTATGAAAGGTCAGCTCCTTTGCACAACAGAGCAAAATAATTTACAAATTCTGGAGAGAACTTAGAGTTGTCCAGCATATACTGTTCATTTTGAAGGCTGTGAAATTTACTCATAAGTACGTTTATAGAATCTCTCCAAGCTCACATTGTTAGTTAACATCATAATTGGTTCTTCCTACCTTAGTATATTAATTAGTTAAAGTGATACCAAATTACTTATTACAGCTGTCAGAACAGGTATGCCTATTTTCATACTAGATTTAAACCAATCTGTCTTCCTTAAAGTCCCCTTTTATTCTTTTTTTCTGTTTAATAACTTAATCTTTACCTTAAATTTCACCTAAAATTAAATTTATAAAATATACAGCAAATCAAAATTAAATTGAATTTCCAAACATCAAATCTGTAATAATATTCCAGAATCAATTTGGAATGAGGTCAACACACTAAAGAATTTATAGGGTTACTTATCTACTATCATTCACAGAAATATCTAAAATAGCTTTAACTTTCGATTTCAGAATAGGCAGTAAAAGGAAAACTGAAACAAGTGTGTGATATATATGAATATATATTATCCCAGAGTTAATACTGAGTAAACACAATTCAGAATAGCACTTAGAAATATCTGATACAATTCTAACTGCAAAGATAAAAAGAGAAGATTGTATGTATATTTTATCACAGGCAGTTTTTCTTGACTAAATGCTACATTGTCTATTATGCATATTCCAGAAATAAAAATACGTAAATCACTACCTAACCTTAAGAATAGTAAGATGGCAAAAATGCCCTGATGAGGTTACTGCTAATTTGCCTAGGACCATCTGCAGGCATTTATATTTTACCATTAAAAACCCTATTAATACAATTTAATATAATCTCCTTTGATGAATTAACACACTAATACATCAAAGGAGATTTTTAAAATACACATGTTATTTCAGCTGATGAAGGAAGTGGAAGAATTTAAAACTCATTTATAATTAAGACTATTAGCAAGCTTGGAATAAAAGGTAACTGTTATCTGATAAACTGGACCTATCAATAGCCTACGGCAAATATAATTAATGGAGAAGCTTATTCTTATTTCTTCAAAGTAAGAAATAAGACAAGATCCATAGCAAAAATATTTTTATTGAACGTAGACTTAAAGATACTAATGAGCACAATAGCTAAATAAACATTAAAAAACATAGCTAAATAGGGATTTTAAATGACTGGAAAAGGGGAAAAAATGTTATTATTGCAGATGATATAACTGATGACAGAAAATCCAAGAGAATCTTCAGACAAACTAGTAAGGTCCATTACAGAGTTTATCTAGATCACTGCAACTACATTTCACATAGAGAAAACATACATAATTATTATAAAGCCACAATAAAAGAGAAAATTGAATTTCAAATAAAATGATACCTTTTAAAGTATGCTAATTCATTTAAAAATAAGAATAATGTAAAGTGCTTTATACAGTTATATAAAACATAATTGAAGCCCCAAATGTCTAGATAATGGAAATATATATTCATTGACAGAGAGATGCAACATAATGATGAATGATTTCATACATTAATTTATAAATCCAGTGCAGTTCCAAACAACACCTCAAAAAAACTTTTCAATGAATATGAACTTCTAGAATCTAAAATGAATTTGAAAATGTAAACCACCACTAACAGCAAAGATTATTTTGTAGAAAAAAGCAAAGTAGGGGACTTTCCCTAACAAGTATTACATTTATTAAAAAGGCATATTCATGTGTTATGGCATTCCAAATTGTGGGGAAATAATTCAGTTAATAATTTTAAGAAAACTGGCTATCAGAATGGAAAAAAAGGTAAAGGTAATATACCTGCCTGATACTCCATGTTAAAATAAACTTCTCAAATGAATTAAAGAGCTTATGTGAATAGTAAAAGTTTAAGACTTAAAACAATATAATTTTTAAATGTTATTTAGGTAAAGGAAAGATAAACATAATAAATAATACAACAAATGGCTATTAATAAATTTCATTTCATAAGATTTAAAAATTTCTGTGAGATGAGAAGAAATAAAAGCACAAGGCAAAAATGAATCACAGATAGGGAGGAAGATAAACACAACCCATGCCACTGATAAAGGCCTGAGATACAGAATGTATAATAGCTACACATCAATAATAAAAGGACAGAAATCTAATAGAAAATTGCCAACGTCAACAGAAAATTCACAGGAAAAGAAGACTAAATGGCCCATTATTGTATCACTAGTAATCAGACAAATGCACAATTTAACAATGATTCCATTTACACCAAGGATATTGGCAAAAAGATGGAAGTTTAACAACATCAAATATTGGAAGGGTTGTCAGAAAACAGGACCTGTTACACATGACTAATGGGAGTATAAAGCCCAACAATTTATTAAACCTAGGAAATTGGAGATTCACATTCCTGATGCATCTGCAATTTCCTGGCTGACATCTAGTCTGCAGCAACTCTTGAATGTCAAACTTTCATTGTGTGTAATTGCACTGTTTGAAATGGCAGAAAAATGGAATCAACCTAAGTATACTTCAGTTAGAGGATAGATAAATAAACTATGATAGATTACCATTGTGCAATAATATATACCAGAAAAAAGGACTGAAGTACATCTTCATGGATCATGATGAATAAAGATTTGAAAATCTAATATTGAATAAAGTACGAAAATATTAAATATTTCAAGACTGTAGTTAAAATAGGATACAAGTTACATAAAATAATATACACAAAATAGTATGTTGCATATGTTTATACTACACATATGTAGCCTAACGATAAAACTGTTCATGGGCCCCATCAGTACTACTTTGGAGAAAGTTTTTACTCCTGGGAAGGAAGAAAAGAGAAGAGGTAGGGGTTGAATATTAGCTGTATCTGCTGTAGCTTCCAACAGTTAATTTGTTTGTCTTCTAAAGAGAATAATCCAGAGAAAATAAGGCAAAACATATCTTAATGCTGGGTCATAACTGTTGTATATTGATTCTGTAGTTTTCTTTATGTTTACATTCCATTATTGTTTTTAAACAAAAAAGTAATTTTCATCATAAATTACATTTAAAAATTATTTTGTGTAAAAACCAAGTTTGACTTAAATTACACTTTTGCATGTTTCAAAATGTGTGTGTGCATGTGTGTGTGTCCTTGCAAAATGGCTTTGGTTAATAATAACCATGGACATTTGCATATTTAATTATTATCTCTGATTTTGGCTGCCCACAAAACACATTGAACTTACTTAGAAGTGTTAGTAATGGTATATGAGCAGATTTAAATTTACCAAGATAATTTTAAAATAACAAAATATTCTTTAATACATTTTTAAATGCTTATTATTTTAATATCTTAAGAACCTATGTTTTATTTGCTAGGTTGGTTACTATAGAGCCCAATAAATATAAAGTCATAGACACATGTTCCATATATAAGCCACTGAGTTTGTTAAAAGTACCTGTAAGAAGATATAATTTTTTACTAACAACTTATTTTATTTGTTGACATCTTAGGCATTATTGTATTAATACATAGCTTTCTATTGCCTTCTCTTTGCTGCAGATATTTCTGAATATTTTTCATACACACATTAATTGAATCTTCATAAAGCCCTGTGGCACAGCTCATACATATGAGACAACAGAGAAGGAAGAATGTCAAGTAACTTGCTCAAGGTTGCATAGCCAGGAAGTGGCACATCTGGCATTTGCAGTTTTTCTTTAGGGATAAACACTTATCTCATTCATTCTGCACATGAATCCCTTTTTTCCATACTGAAAATGAATCTATTCCTGAACTAGATCAACAAATATTTAGTGAATATGTTCTTGTACCATTCATTGTTCTTAAGTTGGGAATATGGAAGCAATAGGTTTTCTAATGTTCTCAAAATGAAATGAGTCATCTCAAATGTGTTTACAAGCTTAAGCTTTTAAGCTTATCTGAATTATCACTTAGTTGGGTTTTTGGAAATTATATTAAATCTCGTATAACAACAATAAAAATATTAGATAACATTATTGGAAACATATTACATGTCTAGGAACTATTCTAAAAGCTTTAGATATAAATTGATTACTTGAGAAACACGTACAAATATGAAGTAATTATATTTTAAAAATGAGTAGTGTAAGGCACAGTAATTTTAAGTGATTCTTCTAAGGGTTTCACAGCTATGATGTGCCAGAATTGAATGACTGGGCTCTATCAATAGTCATGAAATGCCAGTTGTTTGCAAAAAAGAAAAAAAAGTGAAGAAAATAATATTTTAATTAAGCCATAATTAATTAATTAAAATAAGCAACCTTTATTATATACTTATTTTGTCTGTATACTTCTTCTAAGTTTTGTTAATAATTATTTTTCACTTTTTGTAATGTCACTAATAAAAGATAAATTCAGGTTTGCTTGATTTTTAACATACTCACTTACAAACATAAAAATTGGCAACCCTAGGTCTATTCCCAAAATATTTATTTTGTTTTCATTATGTGATTTTACTGGACCATGAAATTCAAGCTCAAGGCCTAAAAGTATTAAAGCACTTTCTTTCAATCATAATATGCTTTGATCCTATAAGTATAAAAATTATTCTGCAATGTTTCTTCTTCCCCCTGTATCCCCTCTCATTTCTGCTCTCATCTCACCATGATAAATAATACCAAGGGTTTATTCATCTTCATAAATTGTTTTGCTGTCAATAGGGTGTTTAGCTATAATCTATTTTTAAGAATTTTGTCAAAATTGATTCCTGATGTCCTGCAAAATGTCCCAGGTGATGTTAGAAATAGAAAATTGAAAAAGTAAATTGTTTTGCTGTCAATAGGGTGTTTAGCTATAATCTATTTTTAAGAATTTTGTCGAAATTGATTCCTGATGTCCTGCAAAATGTCCCAGGTGATGTTAGAAATAGAAAATTGAAAAATCACAACATTCATAAAAGTTTTGTTTGAGAGTTCATAATTTAAGCTCGTAAATATTGCACTTAATATAGTTAGGAGTTGGTTCAGTAATAAAACTTTTGATAATCCTTATGACGTTCAGAACCATAGCCAGAGTGTGCTTTCCCACCTTATGCCTAGTTGTAGGTGACTGAAATATCTCATCACAGCAAGAGATTTGAGAGATGTGCAGTAATAATATATTCAATTACAAAGAGTTTTTGAAGACATGACTCCAATGTATGCTGGATGCTAAAATTTTGACATCCTCACAAAATTGCCAACCTATAATTAAGCATGATGGCAAGACTAGCAATTGGGAATTAATCATTGCAAAAAATCTAGAAGTGGTATATTGATTTGCACTAAGTGCAATGCCAAAAGTACCTGGTTGCCTAACTTTTGAAACTACAGAGCTGATTTAGTAGATGAATGGGCAGTAAATTTAACAGAACTTTTCATAAAACAGAGATGTGCATAGAACATCCAAAATATTACCTAATAAATTGAACTATGTGGACTTTATATGGCAGTTCTCCTTTCTATAATTTAATGGGCAAAGTCCTTACAAAAAACTTACAGGAATATATGTATCATTATCATATACTTCCTGGGAAAACAGTATGAGATATGCACTTTTGGAGAAAGTAACAGACTGTAAAATTAAATTTAAGTGCCAACAGACTTGGCTAATTTTATAGCATAGCATTAATGCCTGTAATCATAGACTATTGCTGGTTAATGACTCCTTATTTCACTATGTTTGAAAGATAGTTTGCATAGCTTAATCATTGTTAGAAATTAATGAAGAAAGATTTAAGAGAAAGTGTATATAACACATCTTATTTGTGAAAACTTCAAAAATGTATGCACTGAAGTAAATATCATATAGAATAATTTTATTTGATTTGAGAAACAATCATGAGAAGGTATTATTTGTGAATATTATGCAGTTCGTACTGTTTCTAACCACACACATCTTACCTTAATGTGTTACTTTTCCATCTATTGAGGGGCTAAGATTTCAAATCAACTTATTCCTAGCTCTTTATAAATATTTTAAAATGTGTTTATTGTATGTTTCATGCCTACCTAAACAGCATGCACTCAACACAATAGTGACTTTTCTTGATAATGTTTGCCATTATGAAAACCAACTTTATTCATTGTAGTGAAATTATGTTCTCCTTGTAGTAGAATTTGTTTCCCTCAGAGGTCTCTTTTTTAGCTGCTAACTCAGAAATATTTCCTTACACATCCACCACACCCTTATCAAATGCATAATTGATCCCGACTTACCTTGAAATAAGTGTAAAGTCAATGACAATATTTGATTCATAAAGAGGATCATAAAGTGTTGTCATAAGGTTGAGGGATCTAGATTCCTGTCACACAAGTAATACCAGCATTACTTACATTTAAACTAGTCATGCATATTTGATTTTTTTTATTACACTCAAATTACATGAAGTAAATATAAGAAAATAATTTTTAAAAGAAAATGTGCATAGACACACATTCATATTTGTTGGAAAACAAACCGAGATTAATGACTTAAGAACAATAAATGTACTAATTTATTAGATTGATATTAATTGTCCTAATATAAAATATCTCAACTAAATACTTTTGTATCCCTTCTTAAAAGAATCCATCAGTATTATTATTCAGCTTAAATCGCACGGGCTATACTCTAGTATAGCTCGAGTTTGCCACTTGATGGCAGTCATGTTTTTGGTATCAGAAGGACAGTTTGCTTTCTTTCAGGTAAATGGGGTTTAGATGATTTTGAAATATACTCAATAATCTTAGGAAAATTAAATTTGTTATGAAGAAAATAATATTCATTAATAGAATGTATTTTGCTAGATATGTAGGCATACATTTATTCATAATTGTTAAGGAAGCATAAACATTATCAAGAAAATATTTTTTAAAGATTTTAGATTTCAAAATAATTTCCTGGTGGAATCCCAAAATTGTTTCATTTTTATGTAAGATCCTTTCTATCAGTGTCATTAACCCTAGGGTCAACTCGCTCTTAAGCTATATTCCACTGAGACTTAGAACAATCCAGAAGTCTTCTAGCATCTTTGAAAGTAAAATAGTTTCCATATTTTGGTTCTTAAGAAACCTAAAAACTTCCATGTTCTTGGTATTCCTGGGATTTTGCTGAAAATTCCTGTATCTCTACTTTTCCTGTTAGGCAGAAACACTTATTTAGGGGTTCACCCTAAAATGTTAACCAATTTCATTATCTGATACTTTCTATTTTCCAGTCTCAGTTAAGTTTAAGAGGTAGTTAGTTATCTGTGACTTCCTCCTAGATTTTTTTTTTTTTCCTTCTAGGTTTTATTTTCTTCTTCTATTGACAGAAGAAAGAAGATGGATAAACCTTTCAAGTTTCTTGTTTGTTTCTATGTTTTGTTTTGTTTTCTTTCTCCCTCGTCATCTGTATAATCCCCAAGACATTTCTCGCAGTCAGGACGAAAGCTGACTTTCCTTACCTTTGGAAAATTCCACTGCTGGCCACATTATAAAGCTCTTCCACTATTCTTCTGTTTCCCAGAAAGTTCCAATTTTACTCTTTTCCAGTTTACCACATTTAAACTGGTGTTCCCTTACTAATGACCTTTCCCAGAATGTTTTCAATTTTTTTAATTTCAATAGTCAACAATACATTTTTCTTATCTTCTGAGAATCAACACAAAGAGCCACATTATAAAGCTCTTCCACTATTCCTCTGTTTCCCAGAAAGTTCCAATTTTACTTTCTTTTCCAGTTTACCACATTTAAACTGGTGTTCCCTTACTAATGACCTTTCCCAGAATGTTTTTAATTTTTTTAATTTCAATAGTCAACAATACATTTTTCTTATCTTCTGAGAATCAACACAAAGCACTTTCAATTTAACATGCCATTTTCTCAATGCATAGAAATTTTAATCAAATTAACTCCTAAAATGATCACCCTATATAGGCTACTATAATATTTATATTGTTTAGATAAAAATCATTATCTTAAGTACTTATTACTGTCTGGACACTGATATCAAGTGCACTTAAATTTAAGGAATTGTTTTAATGCGTATTGTGAGTGCAAATGAAGTTCTGGTATCACCAACTATAGATAAAAAATAAACTGTAAAACGACAAGAAATTATAAGTCAGCGTACCCTAAAGATGCTGCACGTTAGTAATAATTGTCTTTCTTTAAGAAATTAGTAATTTGGGTTGTAATACATCTTCTCTTTGGTATCTAGAAATACCAACCAAAAATAATTGTGGATTTTTTTGTTTTGTAATAGAATAAAGATAAATAAATATGGTGATGATAACAAATGCCATTATCAATATAAATACCTAAAATTCTAACATAATATATAATTTTTATAAAGTATGTGAAGAAAAGTGTATTTATTAGTAAATAATACTGTATTTAAGAGCACACGGGCCGTGAAGCCCAGGGTGCCTGAGGTGCTGCGGCGCCCCGCAGTCCTCGCCCTGTCCCGAGGTGAGCCGGTGGCCTCGTCGCGCTGCATGCCCTTGTTGGCGCCTTTTTTGACGTCATTGTGGGCGTGTTGGCACAACCTGCATCATCGCGCAGAGAATGGCGACTGCGTCTGCCTGAGCGGGGCTTGCTTTTGACGAGTAATTTCTTGATGCACGCTCCCGCCGCCTGGACAGAGCAGTGCCACCGAGGCCTGGTGGAGCGAGCCAGCGTCACCTTGGCCTCATTGCACTCCTGAAGCGTACCCCTGGGCTAGGTTGTGAACATGAACGCCAGCCACTTGGATGGGGACGAGTTTGATGAGCAGTTGTGAATGCAAGAATTGTACAGACACCAAGGATGGCAACACCCAGAATGATACTTATGGAGAAACCTATTTTTTCAGGAAGCAGCTGACTGACATCCCCTATGAGTGGAACCTGGAAAAGAAGGCTTGGTTCGCCAAATTACTGGAGATTTCCTAGCTACATACCAGGCCAATTATGGCTTCTCTAATGATGGTGCATCTAGTTCTACTGCAAACATACAACACATCAATACTAGGACTGCAGAGGAACCTCAGCAAAGAAAAACCCTTGAACCATCTGATCCCCGAAAGAGGGGAGAAAAAAGAAAGACTGAATCAGGTTGATTTCATGTGGAAGAAGACAGATATACAAATGTATATGTGTCTGGTTTGCCTTCAGACATTTCAGTGGATGAATTTATACAACCTATGTCCAAGTTTGGCAGTATTGTGAGAGATCCTCAGACAGAAGAATTTAAGGTCAAACTTTACAAAGATAATCAAGGAAACCTTAAAGGAGATGGGCTTTGCTGTTATTTGAAGAGAGAATCTATGGACCTTGCATTAAAACTTTTGAATGAATATGAAATTAGAGGCTATAGATTACATGTTGAGGTGGCAAAGTTTCAACTGAAAGGGGAATATGATTCCTCAAGGAAGAAGTGCAAAGACTATAAGAAGAAGCTGTCTCTGCAACAAAAGCAGTTGGATTGGAGACCTGAGAGTAGAGCAGGGTCATATCAGATGTGTCATAAGTGAGTTGTCATCATCAAAAATATGTTTCATCCTATGGATTTTGAGGATGATCCATTGGTACTGAACGAGATCAGAGAAGATCTTTGAATAGAGTGTTCAAAGTTTGGACAAATTAAGAAGCTCCTTCTCTTTGATAGGCACCCAGATGGTATGGCCTCTGTGTCCTTTAGGGATCCAGAGGAAGCCATTATTGTATTCATACTCTTGATGGAAGGTGGTTAGGTGACCATCAGATCTCTGCCCAAGCGTGGGATGGGACAACAGATTACCAGGTGGAAGAGACCTCAAGAGAAAGGGAGGAAAGGCTGAGAGGATGGGAGGCTTTCCTCAACGCTCCTGAGGCCAATAGAGGCCTTCAGAGTTTCATTTCTGTCTGTCTAGAAGGGCAGGGCTTTCTAGAATAGGCATTTTTCAGAGCAACCTAGCACATCTAAAATGAATGCTCAAGAAGCTGCAACTGGAATGGCATTTGAAGAACCTATAGATGAGAAGAAATTTGAAAAGGCACAAGATGGGGGAGATTTTGAAGAAGATGCTTCTGAAAAAGATGCTAAAGAAAGTGGTCTCCAAAAAGAGGCTGAAGAAGGCTGCCCCCAAAAAGCATCTGAAGAGAGCAGTCCTAAAAAGGAGTCAAAATAGAATGGCCCAGAAAGAGTGTCTAAAAAGAAAAGAGTCAAATACGATTATGAAGAGAATGGCCTCGCCAGAGAGTCTGAAGAGGACGACTCAGAGAGAGAATCTGGTGAAGACTGCTCTGAAAATCAGTCAGAAGAAGGCACCAAAATGGAATTAGAAGAGAAGGGTCTTGGACAAGATAGTGATGACAATAGCTCCAAAAAGGAGTCTCATGGAAACGTTCTTGACAAAGAGTTCCAAGAAAATGACTCTGAAAACTCAGAATTTGAAGATGATGGCTCTGAGAGAGTGTTAGATGAGGAAGGCCCAGAGAGAGAATGTGGCAAAGACCCCGAAGAGAAGGAAGAAGAGGAAGATAACTACGAGGAAGTGTTTGACGATGAGTTCCATGAAAAAGAGGGCAAAGATGCAGATGAGAAAGGGCTTGGAAGTAAGAAGAGGCTGCAGAGGGAAAGGGAGATGAAGATGTACATGAAAAGCTGTTTGAAGATGACGATTCCAACGAGAAGTGGTTGGACGATTCCCATGAAACGGGGACCATGGATGGTTTGGGGAATGCTAAGGAAGAGGGGCCACTGTCCACAGGCACAGCTCTGTCCTCAGTAGTGATGATGATGAGGATATTTAATCCCTTTAATTCACACTTTAGGGAGTTCCCCATCTACCTTTGCCTGTGCTTCAGGGTAATTAGTACTAGTGTTACACGAACATGTGCATAGTGGTAGGATGCCAGCAGATTAATGCATTTTAGAGTTTTCATTGTCACCTGTGGCTGTTGGTTTTAAATATATGTTCATTGTCTGTTCAGTTAAAACTTCATAGTTACACTCAAGTAAATTGGATACTTATCCTTTTGTCAGATTTGTTAAATGCATGCAGAATAATATTTTTTAAAGTATTCTGATTGAAGTTTGTGATATTCAAAAATAAAAACAAGTTGATAATATGCAGAAAAAAAGGGCAAACATAGGATCACAATTTTTACATACATGAATACTTAATTGGCATATACTCCATACACAATTTTGGCATAAAGAAAAGAGAGTATTTAAAAAACTCATAGAAGTATTACTAATATTAGCCTACATCAACATATTAATATTGGATTGCTGCTTGAATAAAATGTATATTGGCTATTCCTGCAGTAATTTATTTGTTCATTTATTCACAATCTAATATGTATCAGAGCAGCACCTTGCCCTGGAGGTACCACAGTTAGTGCAGGAGTAAGATAGGACCCCTGTCGTCATGAAACTTGCAGTCTATCACGAAAGGCAAGCAATAAAAAAATGAGTAAATATGTACAACGCTAGGAAAAATGCAGGATATTATGTGAGCATATAATAGAAGCATCTAATTTAGTTTGAAGATAGGATCAGGAAGACTCCCTATGACAAAAGATATTATATATGCACTTACCTATCTTTGAAATGGAAATATGCATATGAAAGCAATTTAAATTAACTTAGAATCTGAATGAACTCTTTTTCCTGGAAAGTGCTAAAGTATTGATTTATTTTCCCCTTCAAATTTCTGTGTTAAAATGTAGTGTGAAATAAGATGGTGATTTGCAATTTTATAACTTTGTTTAGTGATGGCATTTCTCATTTGCACATTATTCGTGATGTGAATCATATGTGCACTTGTTTTCACAGCATTAATGACCTCTTAACCCAAACCTTCCCTAAGAGTTAATGAATGTCTGGAGTAGTAGGAGCTTTGAAGCAGAGTGGAGGTCCCTTGATCCATATGATCATTACCTTACAGGAAATGCCTGACCAACAGGTCATTATGGCTTTTACTGTGCTGAGAATTTAAAAAAGAGATGAATAAATTGTTCAGTAGATTCTTTTCCAATTCAAATAGATATTTAGTTATAAGCAAATTGCAGCTAAGGGGATTTTATTTCCATCTTTTACTTTTATAGTGTCTACATTCATGATGACATAATGTCTTGTATAATATTTTCCAATTTTAAAAGTAAAGCATCATACCAAAATAATTTTCAAGTAATTTTGACATATCTATCTAGGAAGTCAAATTAGGACATCAAATTTAATGATTCAAACACTTATAGTCTTATAGAATCTTATGGAAGATATATAGGCCAAAAAAAAAAAAATGGAAGGGGAAATTCAACATGATTTTTAACACACTTCGGTAGTAAAGAAAAAAAGGAGCTTTATCTTTTTTGGGTTCTTTTTTACCAATTTATTTATTTTTATAATTTAATGAAATATGATTCCATATTTTATATTTTAGCTTTGGGCAAGTAAGAAGTGCTTGGAATTAAAACATTTTAAGAACTTTACAGTAAAATTCATGTGTAGCTGTATTTATTGTTTCTTTGATTGAATAGTATCAAAATCATATATTATATTCAATATACAAGCTAACTTGACAAGCATTGAAAAAAAGTACATCAGTAGATGGACCTAATTCACTTCATTATTTCTATTTATTCTATTAAATTAAATTCATTAATCTTAAAACTCTGCAGAAATGTCTAAAATTGTATACTCAAAATGCTGCAGGTACAAGTAGTCAATCTGCTCCCAAATCAGTTAGGACCCTCTGCAAGGAATGTACAAAAAATTGAAATATAACTGTTTTACATAATGAACAGAATTAATTGACTCACGTAACTTAAAAGAATATAGGTTGTAGATGCAGCTTTATCTAATAGCTCAAACTCAACAGAAAATGTAGCCCTCCATCTGCCCACAATTGTTTGTTTAGATAATTCCTACTCTGCAATCAGATTTCAGCACAGAGATCAATACCACTGAAGATCAGTCTTCAACCCCTATCTTTACTGGACTAGATCATGTCTCCTTATAATACGTCCTCATAAAACCATCTATTATGTCTTCACTGTATTTATTACGAGTTGTAGTGGTGGTGGTGGTGGTGGTGGTAGTAGTAGTAGTAGTAGTAGTAATATAATTATTATTAAGGTTTGTAATTAATTATGTCCTTGCCTGCCATATCATAGGCATATAATCTACACTTACTGCATTACTGAATGCTTGAATGAAGTAAAACATCCATTAACATTCTTAGCACATGGAATGACTATGGAAATAAATATCCTGAATGTACTTTCTTTTGGCCTTTGTTCAATGTTTGTCATTGCATTTCTCTGTGATAAAATTCTACTTGCCGTTATACTTCCCTAATCATCAAAGCAAAAAGAAAAATGTCTGCCTTGTCTTGGAAACCCTATGAGATATTATCTCTTTTGGCATTTGATTATAATCATAAACATAGTGTGGGAGTTTCTACTAAATTTTAAAGTTTGGAGAACAAAAATTATGTCTTTGTCTTTGAATTCTTCATCAATATCAGAGCTATCAATAAATATTTTTAAGTAAATAAATTAAGTGAAAAATATGCTGCTTCTCTTATTTGGAGACTTGAAGATTTGACCTGTTTTACAACTATCAGTGTTTTCTTGCTGAAGTGAATTATGTTGTGATTTTTGCAGTTAGTGGTCTACAAATTGTATTTAATAAAATTGTTGCAAATTAAACACTAAAAGTCTACCTGCTTTCAAAAGAATTATCCCCTAATAAATAATAAATACATTTTTGTTACCTAATGGTCTCTAATATCCATTTGTAAGTAAATTAAGATAAACTCAATTCTTTTGGATGCTGCCTAATATTTAATATACATGCAGTTACTTATTAGGCAACTTTATAGGTTCCCTTTTCTGTGAGATAGAATCACAATGAAATCAATAGCTATATAAGATCTAAAAAATGAAGGTTTATCTACATAATATATATGCAACATAGATACTAAGTCCAATTAGATCTAAAATGAAAGTGATTCTTTATGTTCTCAACCTTGGTCCTTCAAAAATATTATATCAGAGATTTTTAATATCTAAGGAGTATGTGTACCCATAATAGGTGAAAATGTTTATTTTAATAAATAAGAGAAAACTTTTTAAAACAATATGTGTTGCACTCTTTGTCACCTCTCTCCCCCTGGGTGAGAGAGACACAAAGGATTACTCAAAGCCCATTTCTTCTGAGTAGTGAGAAACCCTGAAAGGGTTAATATCCTGGAACCCTCAAGATAGAGGTACTCCTCCTTGGGAAATTAACCCTGAACTGAGGTTCTGTCTCAGTATTTATTCTCCAGGCCAGAAAGTTACAGAAAAAGAACATAGGTGGAGTTATGGCTAAGTACAGTTTAACAATAAAGGCTGATAACATTAGTGAAATAACAAAGTGACATTCCATAATGCAATTTGCGAAAGGTTGAGTCAATCCACCAACAAAAGCTTGTTCTTAGCAAATACTGTCTTTTCCTACAGCAGTTTCCTCAGTATGTTTACATAATAATAAAGTAACTTTAGGTTAACCTGCTCCAAGGACATTTGTCCTTGAGCAAACAAATTTGCTGTGTTACAATTCTTTATCTATGATGGAGACTTTAGCCTGGGGAGTTTCCTGTCTTTTGAAAGCTTAACATTTCTATATATAATTTTAAAAAATTAGGTTATACCTGAAACTACAGGGCTTTGGAAACTAGGCCTTGTGAAATACATTTGCTTTATAAATGTTAGTATACTCCACAAATATGTATCTTATCTTTATATTTATACTTATTAGTTTTACCTTCATTCATGAACCTTGGTCATTTCTTTATGATTAATGTGCGAGTACAGTGCTCTGATAAATTAATTATTGATATAAACTATTGAATGATAATTGCTTTTTACTTTTCTAGGCATTTTCATAAGAAAATCTATTAGTTAATGGGCTTTAAATTTAAGCTTTTGACACCGTAGTATTTATAAAACTCTTCATTCAGCATTATTGTCATCCACAGCATATCAGAAGACATATCAGTAAACTTGCAGAATAATACCAAATTATCAGGTTCAAGCAATATCTGCAGAGGTGACTCTGTGTGTACATGTGCACATGTGCACATTTCACAAACAAAATTTGTACTCTTTATGTTTTCCCTATTACCCACTATGTCACTAAGAACAGCAGAATCTGTAACCTAGGCACTTTGGCAGGGTTGGAGGTTTCAGCTAGAAAACTAGAGTTATGTAGAAAATCCTATTTCAGTACAATTTCTATATCATATTTGTGCATTTTCAATGCTTTTGTCTTTTTTTTTCCTTAAAGCTAAACCTGTTAACCTTAGAATTCTGCTCATTATTTATATTTCCATTCTTGCTTTCCAGATCATTAATTACTCATTGATATTTAATCCTATTTCTGGAGGCACATGGTCGATATTTTCGAGAGAATGAGCAGAAAGAATGCAGCTGTAATGGGCATGACTACCTAATTCCATAATCCTTTCATTAGTCAGGCATCCCATTTAGTAGCGTATTTAATCCTACAGAGAGCCTCAGGAGATCAGCTCATATTGTCTTTGTGGTTGTGAATTTTTTAAGGTTTTGTATCATTATGTCTTCTGAAGAAAAGTTCTCTCTAACTACTTTTTATAATTGGCTATTGAAGTAGGTAAAATGGAATGTTAAACTCTTGGCATATGTAAATATTTCATAGCAAATGATGGTATAATTATGAACATTGTGACTACTATTTTCTCTCTTGGCCATTTTAACTGAGGAAAATTTTTCATTCCTGTATGAATTAGAATTCTGATTTTCTAACCTCTGACAAAGTCTCCTTCAAAAAAAAGTATTTTAGATTACTTTACAGCCTCAAGGTTATGTTTAAATAAAGGCCTTTTCCCCAATTAAGAATGCCTATTTCATATTCTTTCCCCTCATGAAAACATATGTTCTGTTAGAATGTTGAAGGTTTACTGTTTTTCAAATTAGAGACTTGTCTTTTAGGAAGTTTTAATTAAAAATAAGTTTCATTTGACATACAGTTGTATTTTCTAATGTAGGGCATTAATGCAAAAAAATAGTTAAACTTCATTCTTCAAATCATGCAATATAGTTATGGTTTCAGTGGAGATTCTTAAACATTATTCATATTTAGTGTTGCTTAGAAGTGTTAGACATTATTAAATGCTGACTTGCACATACTAAAAAAAAAAAAAAAAAAAAAAATTCTTCCAAAATCACAAAAAAGAATGTTGAAGGTTTACTGTTTTTCAAATTAGAGACTTGTCTTTTAGGAAGTTTTAATTAAAAATAAGTTTCATTTGACATACAGTTGTATTTTCTAATGTAGGGCATTAATGCAAAAAAATAGTTAAACTTCATTCTTCAAATCATGCAATATAGTTATGGTTTCAGTGGAGATTCTTAAACATTATTCATATTTAGTGTTGCTTAGAAGTGTTAGACATTATTAAATGCTGACTTGCACATAAAAAAAAAAAAAAAAAAACAACAGGATAGGACCTTAGAAGTACCTTTCCTTCCTTTGTTATATTTTTACCCAATATATTGTAATCATTACATCCTTAACTGAAACTCCCATTATCATGATATGTTTACAAAATGGATATCATTTACCTTCATTTGCTATAGAATTGATCACTAGAACAAGAATCAGAAAATTATTTTGATTGGCTTCTTTTTCTTTTAAAATATTGCATAAAGTTTTTTATTCTCAGTATTTTTCTGAAAGCATTCATTGGAAGTTTGGCAGACTGCATTACTTCACCTTTTAATTATGGAGTAGAATATATATTTTTTAATATAAAATTACAGAAGACAAAAATATAATTATATAAAAAGCTAAGAAAGCAAATCAAGGTGGAAGCATAAACATGTCTATAATCATGAACACGTTTAATTTTGAGTGGTAAATTTAATTTTAAAAGTAAGTTTTTGTTCTTAATTAAATAGAATGGAGTGTTTCAATATTAGTTTTCCTCTTAACACAAGCATTTGTCAAATCAGGCATACATCAAAGCACTTTTCATGAAGGTTAAACATGTAACAATGGAATATTTGGTCATTTTGATAAAAACATTTAGGGTGATATTCTTTCTCGTAAAAAGTTGTAACAAGATGGCCATTTTCTGCCAGCAGAATCAACTGAAAGTTCAGAGAGTTGTTTACCTCAAGTTCCTAGAGTTGCAAAGTGGCATCTCTTCAAATATGTATTAAAATACTGGTAAAGGCTTTAATCTTGTGGCATAATCGTCTCAGAGCAATTCCCCCTCGATGAGTCATTACAGCAGATAGTGGAAGCATTTGTAATCTCTAGATACAATTGAACTAAATGAAATTAGATTCCCAATTTCCTTCACATGAGAATATTTCATACTGTTGTCAGTATTTATTGAGCAATAAACTGGGGAGTTGACATTGTACAAAAGAGAAAAATACACAGAGTTTTCTCATCTTTTTTAGCTTTGCCTCTAGAATGTTTATTCTTTAAATTCAACATTTATTCAAACTGAAATTCAGATGTTGGGCAAGACCAATGCTAGAAGGATTGGCTGGGAATTTTTCCCTGAGGCATTTGCAACCCGTATTAGAAAAATAAAGATGTTTCCGTGTGGAAAGAGAGAGAGTTCCTGCCACTGCAGCCACCTTCAGGCGATGCCCATCCAAGGAGACATCTGGAGCAGAAAATTTTAGGAAGGAAAAAATGTGGTTGATGAAGGAAACAATAGGCAAGCAGTATGTTGCCCATAATCTCTATGTAAGGTATGGCTCTTTGCAAGTAGCAAGTGTTCATAAAATTGTCTCCATTTAAAGATAGTATTAGATATTCCCCATACTGGTTCAATATTAGGTGACAATAGTAAAATGAAAGGCTTGCTATTTTAAAACATTGAATTTGAATTCATCATATTGATCATCTAGTTTTTAAACCCTCCTTGAGAATTTTTGGTGATGTGTTCATGGTCACAAAATTAGTAGCTATGAATAAAATTTAGATACCGATTTCCAAATAGTGAGGGTTTTTTGTTTGTTTTTTTCTCTACTGTAAAAGCACATTGTCTCCTTAATTGGTCTTTTAAAAGACTAATTATAAAGACTATACTTGCAGGACATTTTAGACTTAAAATGAAAATATCTTAATATGTAAAAATATGTAACTTAATTGAAATGTCCATGGAATAAGTAGCATGTTAAAAATTAAAGTCATGGGCCGCCCGGTGGCGCACTGGATAGTGCGCCGCTTGGGAAGCGCGGCAGCGCTCCCGTCCGAGGGTTCGGATCCCACGT
>NW_007728439.1:5806-21619 GCF_000696425.1 Galeopterus variegatus | reverse complement strand
AAAAAAAAAAAAAAAAAAAAAAAAAAAAAAAAAAAAAAAAAAAAAAAATTAAAGTCAGAAATACTTTTAAATCCTACGTATGTGTGTATGTATATACATATACATTCATATATACCCCCCCCACACACATATATGCCAATTATAATAAGTAATCTCTCTCAAGTAATTTTTTTCTTCCAAACAGCAGTTGCCTTAGGAAAATCTCTCTCTGTCTCTGTCTTGCGCACTGATGCACACACATACACATAAAACTACACAATGTTACCATCTCGTACTTTCTGTTTCTTCCAGAAGAAGCTATGTTTGAGTTAAATATATATTTTTGTGTTGTAAAATGCCTCTACTGAAGAAGTGTTAACAGGATAATTAAAATTAAAACCGTCTTGAAAGGGATTATGTCAAGTGCCCAACTTATTTCTTTTAGCCATTTATGGATTGCTAACTATTCCCATTCATGGTGGCATACATTGTTATATGCAAAAGATACCTAAATAGTGATATGTAAAAGCATAAATGTTTTCTCCAAAAATTTTATGGGGTTTTAACTGCTAAAATAACTTTAACATGCAAAATGGATCAGACTAACTTGCTAAAATATTAAAAAAGCAAAAAGCTCCAATTCTGCATAAATTCTTTCCCAAAAGAAAATTGATTCTTGTACAAGATTATTGAATATTCAGTCATTGGAAAGGCTACTTTAATTTTTCAGTTCTCTATCTGAGAGTCAGATTGGTGTGGTGGAAAGTTCACTTAACCTGAATTTCAGTTCTGGTTCTACCCAAATTGTCTCCTAGAATACTCCCTGGTTTTGTGTGTGTGTGTGTGACAATTTAATTTTCTGGAAAATTGCAATATTTATAATACTTTATACATGTATATTTTTATATCTACCATTTCATATTTTTCCCACATCAGTCCAGTGAGCTATTCTGAAAATCCCTATATCCCTTAAAATGAAACTGTGATCCAGTAAAGCATTATGATTTGTTAAGGCTTTATAGTTAATTTGGGCATATTATCTATCTCCAATGTTTTAATTCTCAGGTGAATAAATAAGGATAATTAAGAATAATTATATTTACCTCACCTGGTTATGAGAATTAATTGATATAATATTTAAAAAATGCTTCAAATATTCCTTGGCACAAATGAGTTCCAAATAAATGTCACAATTTTTACTGTTTTTGTTACAAACAGCATCACTATTATCATTATCGTGATACAGTCAAAATTGCTAGGAACACATCTCTTATATGACTATATTATTGTGATTTTATGAAAACAAATTCTACAAAGGATTCAAAGTATTTTGAAAACCATCATTTTCCACATTTGTAAAATATTAATAATAAATTCAAAATACACTGTGGACCATTAGGTGTCCCCAATACATTCAGTTAAATGAAAAGTCATCTGACTTTAGAATGTCAGAAAAACATCAACGACAACAACGAAAATGGCTTTTTTAAAGTATTTTGTACTTTTGGAAATAAAAATGGCTTTTTAAAAGTATTTTGTACTTTTGGAAATGATTTCTGCTAACCCAAAAAAAAGTATAGGTTTCTGATGATTTTCTGTGAGAAAAAAACTCTGTGTATACCACTCTAAATTATGATAAAAATATTGTATAGTGTTTCTGTGAGCTGATTCTATTAAACTTCTAGATTTTAAGAAGTATATAGCATATAGCTGTTATTTTTCCTCTTTTATACATTATAGAACCAAATACATATACACTCATTAATTTGGCCAAGCTCACTGCAAGTATGTGGTGGGTTCAAGCTGTAACCCAGATTCATTCAGTACAAATCACATGTGCTTCACCCCACTGCGATAGGGCAGATGGTAAAGAGGGGTCTAATGGCAAGCTGTCTGGGAAATCTTGCCAACACCAATCATGTGAACACTTGCCAGATTGTAAAGCGTTTATTCCAGGTAATTTGAAGAACTGAAACCAAGACTCTCATTTATTTATTTTTCACATAATCTGTGGTTTGATACAAAATGTTGCATACTTCTGAGTACCTTACTGGACAATTTGCAATCAATAACATTTGGTCCTTAGGGTTCAAAGTCTATCTTCATTATTTGGTTAGCTTCTATACTACATGATGATGCAAGGCTGAGGAAAAGATACTGTTAATTGTCAAATAAACTCTAGCTAGAAATCTAGGTTGAGAGCTTGCAGGCTAATATCAAATAAGGATTCAGAAACTAGCAAAGTAATGGATTTCAGAAAAAGACATTACAAATGAACTCATTTATTCAGTCAGCCAGCCATTACACTGCCGTTGTTGTCCGCCCTTTAAATTCTTGGAACTGATTTAGGTGGTAAGAATATAAGGATAATCCATACTTGAAAAATATTTTAAATTATTCTTTAGCTTGGACTTTGTGTGAGCCTCTGGTCCTAGCATTTGTATTTATGATGCTCCTTAAGAAAGACATGTGATCGCAAAGGTATAATTTTATTTCATCAACAAATCCAAGTGTGGGAGACTCTTCAATAATCACTGGTGTCCAATAATAATTCATTGCAGTTGTAAAAAAATATGAGCAGTCCATATCCAACTTTATGCAGTCCAGGTAAAACAATCAACCTCCATATGCAAGGAAAGGGATTAGTCTGGTCCCTAGTAATATCTATGGCATTCTAATAATTGAAAATCTTATTATTTCTGCCCCCATACTAGTCTACCCTAACCCAGTCTACACTACATTATTGAAAATTTGGCTTCAAACTCGGGCCTAGGAAGGGCCGTGGACCTATATTAAGGAGGCAATTGCGACAGTGCTTTCTTGTCCCCCGGTGGCGGTTATAACCAGGGACTATGTTTGATGGCAAACTTTTCAGTGAAGCTGTATTTTGGGAAAGAGGCAAATTGCTCAGGGAGCCTGGAACCCTGAGACTCTTTGGCCTAATCATCACAGCCTGGGTTAGGAAAGGCACATCTCAGACTCTGCCAAGTAAGTTGTGCCATATTCATTCAACAAATATTTAGGGGGTATGGTTTTATTCTTGATTTTGTTGCTGTGATGTATCACATTTATTGATTTGCATATGTTGAACCATCCTTGCATCCCTGGAGATGGATCCCACTTAATTGTGATCTATAATCTTTTTGATGCACTGCTGTATTCTGCTTGCTGACTTCAAATTATATTGCAAAGCTATAGTAACAAAAACAGCATGGTACATAAAAGCAGACACTTGGACCAATGCAACAGAATAGAGAACCAAGAAATTAACCAACACATTTATAGCCAACCATCTTTGACAAGAGCACCAAGAACATACAATGGGGAAAGGAGAGCCTCTTCAATAAATGGTGCTGAGAAAACTGAATATCCATATGTAGAAGAATGAAACTAGATCCATAGCTCTCATCATATGCCAAAATCAACCCAAAATAGATTAAAGACATAAATATAATACCTGAAACCTTAAGACTTCTTACAGAAAACATAGAGGAAACACTCTAGGGTGTAGGACTGGGCAAAGACTTTATGAATAAAACACCAAAAGCACAGACAACAGAAGAAAAAATAAATAAATGGGATTAGATCAAACTAAAAATCTTCTGCACAATAAAGGAAACAATAAACAGAGTGAAAATACAACCTACAGAATGGGAGAAAATATTTGCCAACTAAGGACCCAACAAGGGATTAATAACCAGAATATACGAAGAACTCAACTTTGCATTAAAAACCAATCCAATTAAAAAATAGGCAAAGGTGGCAAATAGACATCTCTCAAAGAAGGATATACAAATGGCCAACATGTATATGAAAAAATGCTTGACATCACTAATCATCAGGTAAATGAATATCAAAACAACTTTGAGATATCATTTCACCCCAGTTAGACTGGATATTATCAAAAAGACAGAGGATAACAAATGCTGTTGAGGATATGGAGAAAGGGAAACTCTTCTGCACTGTTGGTGGGATTGTAAATTAGTACAGCCATTATGGAGAACAGTGTGGAGGTTCCTTAAACAACTACAGATAGGACTAGCATATGATCCAGCAATCCCACTACTTACTGGGTATATATCCAAAGGAATGGAAATCATGTCGAAGAGATACCTGCACTCCCATGTTCATTGCAGCTCTATTTAAAATAGCCAGGCTGTGGAACCAACCTAAATGTCCATCGATGGATGACTGGATAGGGTAAAAGTGGTGTATATACACAATGGAATACTACTCATCCTTAAAAAGGAATGAAATTCTGCCATTTTCAGCAACATGAATGAACCTGGAGATAATTATGTCAAGGGAAACAACCCAGGCACAAAAAGAAAAATATCACATGTCCTTGTAAGTGGGAGCTGAATTTATAAATAAATAAAAAATAAAGCAATATATAGAGAGAGATAAAGAAAAAAAAACAATCACAATAATACATTGAACTTTTAGAAGGAGAGGACAAGACTTTGGTTACTAGAGGTGGAATGGGGAGGGGGAGTGGGAGCAGGAGGGGGGTTAATAAGAAATTAATGAGAAATTGGTTAATGGACACAAAGAAAGATTATGTATTGTAATGATGAATAAGCTAACTATCCTGATTTAACCATCATACATTGTGAACCACTATTGATCGTCAACTTTGTTCTTCACAAATATGTATAATCAACTATGCTTCGATAAAAAATAAACTGGCAAAAACCAAAACAAATATTTAGGGGAACCTAAAAAATGTCAAGTACTATTGTAGGCAGTTATATTGCCTCTTTGAAGAAAATAAGATCCCTGCCCTTGTGAAATTTACATTTTAACAAATGGGAGAGAAACATGAGAAATAAGTAGATTATATAGTATATTAGAAAGTGGTTAGCACTGTGGAAAAAATAAAAAGAGAGAAAAAACATAGAGCATTCTCAAAACACTGAGGCTGTTTACACTCAAACACTTCCAAAAGGCATTCTATCACATGAACCGAAGCACTATCAACTGACTGATATAGTATAATGTTAGCAGCAGATTACTCCTTCCTGGCTGTGGTGCTAGAGATGAAGAAGTAAGCCGAGACGGCTTAGAGGGTTCATAGAATGGTGAAGCCCTGCTTTATTAAAACAGCCGGACTTAGGTTCTGGGAGGCAGTCTTTATCCACATGCAATGTGAAGAGCACACTTTAGTTTCTTCAATAATTTGGACATACTTCACAGGCAAGTCTGGAAGCTACACATGAGTGATTGCATGTTCCAGTACAGGGACAACTTAGAAATCAGTACTAAGTCCAACATCAGTCCCAGAAGACATAAAGCGCGATTACAACCCCAACCTTCAAATGACCATAGAGTACCACCACTTAAGCTGTGTCGTTCCCAGATTGTCAGTATCATTCTGATACCTTGGCATTTATTCTATCCAAGATATCACTTAGAACCAAATTTGTTTTGATGCAAATGATTCTTGAAAATTCCTGGTATTACACACACACACACACACACACACACACGCAAAGGTACTTCAAAAATTTCATGGAAAGATTTACATTATCTTGCAATTCTATTTCCATGAACTTTTTGAAGTATCCTTGTGTGTGTGCATGCATATGCATATGCACACTAACTATTGACAAATGACAGAGTGAGGGAATAACACTTATTATGTTATTGTTGGGAATAACATCTGGTTCTCCTTACAACGACTTTTTGAAGTATCCTTGTGTGTGTGCATGCATATGCATATGCACACTAACTATTGACAAATGATAGAGTGAGGGAATAACACTTATTATGTTATTGTTGGGAATAACATCTGGTTCTCCTTACAACAAATATAGGAAAACAACCTTGCCACAAATGGAGTACCTAGGATCCTGAGTCATGTAAACTTGCTTAGGTGGTCCCCACACAGCTACACACAGTGTATGCATATGTACCCCGCATTAGAAGAATCCTGCTTCATGCAAGCTTTTTTCTACACATTGAATGAGTCATGTAAACTTGCTTAGGTGGTCCCCACACAGCTACACACAGTTTATGCATATGTACCCCGCATTAGAAGAATCCTGCTTCATGCAAGCTTTTTTCTACACATTGACTGGGCAAGTAAAGAGGTGAAGTAAATTGCACAGAAAATAGGGCCAACTTCAGCAATTATCATGATAAGAAGGGTATGGTCCAGATGACTGGGTATGGTCCAGTCTGTAAAGCACACCTCTTTTCAAAAGAATGCTCCAGAGGAGGGAACATGAGGGAAAGGGTGTGTCAATTAGTTAACATGCCATTTTCTAATCACCCACAAACATGACTCCTCAACAGCAGAGCCAAGCTACAGATCACAGCTTCTTTTACAGGCAGTTGGTCTAGAATTCTGAGTCAGAGTTACGCGTAATTAGGGGCTTAGGCTTTGGCATCAAACCTTGTAGAATGTCCTGGGTATGCCACCTAATAGCTGTGTGACTTCATTTGGCTTTCTTTATCTGTCACAGCTTCAGATTCTTCACCTCCAAAGTGGTAGATGTATAGCACTTATGCCATAGATTCTTTCTGAGAAGTAAAAGAAATAATAATGTAATGAGCTTAGTGCAATGTTTGATACAAAGTTTAGGGCAAACAAAAATATGAGACAGGCAAAAATAAAATAATATGAAAATTCTGTGTCATGGTTTTCAGACTTTTACAGGTGATCACTTGTTTTAGTACTTGCTTCTGGTGAAAGCTTTGGTTCAACAAAGCTTTACATTCTCCTTTTTGTTTCTTAGATTTGGACATCTTGCAAAGGTCTTCGATTTTATAATCCTCCAGGATTTTTTTTTTTTTTTTTTTTTTTTTTGGTGACTGGCCAGTATAGGAATCTGAGCCCTTGACCTTGGTGTTACAACACTGCACTGTAAACAACTGAAATGACTGGCCAGCCCTCAGATTTTACAATACTTCTATCTTTTGGAACTTCCTGTATTCTCAGATAAAACCAAGTTTATCTAGCTGAAGTCTGGTGCCCAAAACCTGAGCTTTTAGTCACTAGTAATTATGTCTCAGAAATATAAGCCAATTGCCTACTGGCCCTAGCCCAGTATCTAAGCTGTGTCCCTGATATCTACAAGTTCAAAAGTGTATGCATTTTAAGTTTGAATAATTTTACAGTCTAGAAACACAACAGTTTCTAAACATTGATTGATTTTAGAAAAAAGTTAGTTCAATACTGTCTTAGTCTGTTTGGGCTGCTATAACAAAATAACAAATACTGGGTGGCTTATAAACAACAAACATTTATTTCTTGCAGTTTTAGAGGCTGGCAAGTCAGAGGTCAAGGCACCGGCAGAATCTGACAGATTCTGGTGAGGGCTTGTTTCCTGGAGCCTTCTCTTTGTCTGCACATGGTAGAAGAGGCCAGGCAGCTCTTTGGGGTCTCTTTTACAAGAGCACTAATGCCATTGAGGAGGGCTCCATCCTCATGACCTGAGCGTCTCCCAAAGGCCCCACCTGATACTATAACAAGGGGGGGTGGTAATTTTCAACAGATGAATTGGGCGGGGGAGGGGCACAAACATTCAGACCATAACAAATATCACTTATTGAGGACTTAACATGTAAAGAAAGACTTTTTCTAGGTGTTGTTTGGATTACCAGAATGAACCAGTTTCAGTTCACATTGCTTAATGTAATTGACTAGGGAACATGAGGCATACCCACCCATATTGTTATTTTAGAAAGAACGTGAGAATGGCTCTAAGGCAAAGTATGGCAGTAGTAAAAAGAAGGGTAACAGTATTACTGGCAGAGTATTGTAAAAGGACTTTAGAAGAAGCAGTAATTAGAAGGATTAGTAATTTTCTAATTATTGAGCAATCCTGATTAGAGAGAGGGGAAAAGGGGAAGCATACAATCAAGAACACAAGGAGGGAGGAAAAATGACCAGTTCTCCAGTGGTTTTGTGTGCTGGGAGATTTGGAGCCAAATTGTGGCAGTGTTTCTGATGCCATGAAAATAAGTGAGCATCAATGTATATGTGAGAAATGAAATGGATTACTTGACTCTAGCTGAGTGGTAGGATAAGGACATCTCTGCAGGGACAGGGAAGGAAGGAAGGGAAGGGAGGGAGAGTGGGAAAGAAGGAAGGAAGAAAGAAAAATCAGAGTTTTGAAAGTTTGACAGAAGGTGATTCCAATTTCATTGGTTGTTTTACCCAATGTAATTTCCCAAGTGTTTGAGAATATAGTAAAAATGAATGGGTATGGAAGTAGTTTTATTTGTTATTTAACTGCTTGATCTAAAATTGTGTTACTAAATCCGTCAACCAACTCTATTTGTGTCACTCTTTTTTGTTTTGTTTGTTTTATTTTTAGTTCATTTCTGAAAAAAATTCCCTGCATATTTCTCCTGTTTTGGCACCTCCTATAATTTATAGAATAGATTATATTTATATAATAAAAAAGTTTTTTTTTCTTTAAAGGACATAATTTGATTGCTTGTAAAGCAAATGTAGTCTGATCCAGTGGTAGACAAATTTATCTTGTTAAGAATATTTCTAGTTTATGTATGTTAAAGAACACTTAGCTTTCTCTAATGACATATAATCAAAAAGAAAAAAAAAATCGCAACACATTTAATCTTTCCCCGAGAGAGAATAGTCAGGTGTTAAAGAAGAATCATGCAGTTAAGTTTAATCTAATTCTGCCCTAGTGGAGGACATATTATCTCATAAACAATAAGCAATTATACTCATGTAATATTTGGGTCACTACAGAGAAAAAAATTACGATCGAAATTATGTGTCATGAATAAAATATAACCAGATCAAAAAGGAAATATATTAGTTACTCATATATGTTCTCAGGTCATCTGTCTGATTTTATTAGGTGATATTTAACGTACCTTGTTAACACACAATTAAGTGAAATTTTGGAGTTGAAATTTTCTATCAGAGGTCACAAACTGATACTCTGTGGATTTAGTATGACCAGTAGAAATGTTTTGTTTGGCTTACAACATTGTTTTAAATTGACTTTCAATGCCTCTGAGAGGTTTTGTGAGGTCTCCACCTTGCCCCTTCACTTGGTACCTGTCAGGGTCTGTGTAAGCATTAGACATGCTGAGCCACATGCTGGATATGTTTATAATTTCTTTGCTTATTTCTCTCTCATTTTTTTTAAGCAAAAATGTTAGAAAGGAACAGGCCAATCATATTTTTATATATTTTTTAAAATGCTGTTTTCATCAAATTCATATGTTTAAGACACCTAGTATGTGTGGTAGCATTATGTGCAAAGTTAACTGATTTTTTTTTCCCAATTTGCCAATGAGAATGAGAATAAAAGTCATAGGTAAAGTGAGCATCTCCCAGTGAAGCATGTATAGAGCAGGACCAAAGTGTTTGTATCAAATTTGATGCAAATACAATTTTGTCCTAAAATCCAGGTAGAATTTTGGTGACTCTCAGTGTACTTTGTTTTCTTATAAAGCTTTGTCTTGCCCAATTAGCTTTCAATGTTGCTTGAAATTCCCACTTGAAATGCCTTATGTTGACCTGTCCATTTTAATCAAGTTAAATACTACCTGGGAGGAAGATATATTAGCTATCACTTATGTACAAATTACTCTATCTGAACCTATTACTGCACATTATCAGCCAGTACAAAAGAAGGCCTTAGGGCAGTGGTTCTTGAAATGCTTCAAATGCCAGACCATGATACAGTTCCTTGCTGAAACACCATCTTGTATTAATCCATTACTCTGAAAATCATTAAATACACTTGGTTTTCCTAAATCAGATGTCATTTTATACTGTACTCTAACACAGTAGAAAAAATCACAGATTTAAAGAATTTAATAGAAGAAAATTTTGGTTATGTAAGTTTCATCCATTTAAATTTTAACAATTGTTATAATATTTTATCTGCAGACAACATTTTGTTTCTTACAGAGACACTTTAGTATAGTACTAAAGAACAGGTGAAAACATGTAAATCTACCAGGGGGTGTTGACTGTCTGCTAAAGAAGGTGCCCAATTTTCTTGATTCTAATAAGCCATTAATGGTAAGGTAGATCATCATCTTAGTAAAAATTTATCAGGAAACAAAAATATGCTACTTTACTGAATGTACACATTTGTTGTAAAACACATCTGAATTTCAGAAATGTGAAAAACATGTTTATAATGTAACTGAAGATGTAGTTCCTAATGAGGAGCTCCAGTTATTTGCCTTGGTTGGGTAAAGGGGAAAGTGGGGCAGAAGAGTATTCCAGTGCCTTGTGGGTAGAGCAGCTCTTCTGAACCACAGTTCTACCTGAAAATTAAACTCCAGTGCTCAAAGGTATTGTATGCAATGTATTAACTTCTCTCTCATGTGCATCAAGAATGATATTAGCTACATAGCATGCTTGAGCAAATTGGGAAAATAATTACTCAAATTATTTTCTGTAAAACTTAATCCCACTGTGTAATCTCAGTGAAAAATGCATGAATGTAAGAAAAATTAGCATTCTTTTCTATTTACCTTCTAGGTAACATTAATTTAAGAGTTTGACTTGTTATCATTATTATTATTATTACAATATTTTACCTCATAATTGGAAAAGAGAGCTAGAAGATAAGGGAAAAATAGAGACTTTCTCAGAAATTAGTGTTATCTGATCTTCAAGATATTTTTCTAATTCTCATAGTCAACCAGCCTAACAGATACTTGGACATTTATTTTGATAGTTCAGAAATGTCTCCCCAATAGGTTAAATGCTATTATTTAAGATGAAGTACAAGTGTAATCAGTCTTAGGTTTCTAATTTGAGAGCAAAGCATTCAGCGTCTTGGTAAATGAAGTCTATAAATCCTAGGGGACTCTACTTACAAGAGAGCAAAGACTCTTAAGCAAGACAGTTTGTTCTTGGACTCGAGGAACACTTGGAAGAAGAGCACTGAAAGGTTATAAAGGGGACAAGAAGCAATTTTACTCAATTGTTTAATGATAATCAAAATGAAATTCTTTAAATGGTGAAAGAATATTAACAATTAACTTCTTAAATGGACAGAAAGCAAAGTGTCTTAGAAATCATAACTCAGATTACTCTTATATAACTACATACTCTAAAGAAGAGAACTAAGCATATGGATCAGTAAGTAAATTCGACTACTTCCTGAGGATTTATGTATATAAAGTCTATAAAATGGAAATAATACTTTTTTTTAACCTAGGAAAAGAGTTTCATATACTTATGAAGTATATTCTTTCTCTCTCTCTCTCTCTCTCTCTCTCTCTCTCTGTGTGTGTATATATATATACATATATATGTATATATATATACATATATATACATATATATGTATATATATATATACATATATATGTATATATATGTATATATATATACATGTCCACAAACTTTTAGAAGTACCCTCATATAAATTTCTCTCTGTAAATTAATTTCTATTTAGTTGCATTGATAAAAACTGAAAGGTATATACACGCTCTAACAAGCACATGGTTGCCTCTTCCCTGCCATTCTGTCACCCCTCAGTCTATGCTTTCACCTAAGCTATAGAACTTTAAAGTAAGTTTAATCTCTTAAATTAAAAAAAATGAAAGGGGCTGGCTGGTTGGCTCAGTTTGTTAGAGTACAGCCTTGAAATATCAAGGTCAAGTGTTTGGATCTCCTTACCAGCCAGCCAACAAAAAAAAAAAAAAAAAGGAAGAAAGAGGAAGGGAAGGAAGAATAAAAGCCTTTTGGTAGAGTAATGAGCAATAGTAGAAAAAATTTCTTCTCTAGATTAATCAAATTTATTCCTACATTGCCTGATAAAATCATAAGGAATGTGTATTGGACATTCTAACTGAAGCAGGTGTGAATTGGAACAAATGTTCATTTTTCATACTTTTATACTTTTAATGCTGTAATTATATGGAAATATGAATCTACATAAGTAAGTGCTGGTTTAGATAAACAATATGATTATATGGTGACTTACTTCCTTCAGCACTAAGTTACTCAGGCGATAAAAATAATTTATTGTAAATTATAGGGTGGCTATATTTCACTTTCACAGTAATTATTTTAGGAATACCTAGATAGATTTTTACTCACCAAAAGTATAGTTAATGAAATGCAGATGTTCCAGAATAAAATGGATTATAAACTTTTAATTTCAAAGATTTATTTTGAATTTTTCTTGCCTTTATCTCCTTGAAATAGTCTTAGAAACAACCAAAACCTCTCTGTTTAACTAATGTTCTTTAACATACTAAACTCTGCTACAGAGAAAGTGCATTCAAAGTGGACCCATAATTCATGAAATTAACCACACACTGGCTATTTTACCTTAGAATCCTTAGTTTCCACTTGACAAATGTTTGTAATCATTGTGCTCCAAGAGGCGGAAAGTCATGACTTACAGCTTTTTTAAAAGTTTGAAAAATTTATTTTGAAATTTAAAAATTTGAACCGAGTATTAAAAGTGAGGAAATCACATTAGACTAATTGAAAACTTATCATTGATTTGTTTTGTTCTTTTTATTCATTGTGGTTATTGTGAACATCCAGAAAGTATAGTATGTATAAAATAGGTAAGAAAAAGAAAAAGCTTGAAAGCTTGCAGATTTATGTGAAATTGGTTATTACAAAAAATAAATGATAAAATTAAGTTATATAATGACCGCTATAGCTCTATAATTAGATACATTTTTGAATTTGCAACCATATTTCTATAATAATGTATCTCTCTATATGCAAAGCAATGAGTATTTTTCTATATTTCTACTTTTCTCTGATCTATTATTCATTTATATATCTCTTATCTACTGTATTGCCCATTGCTGCATATCAAATTTCCCAAACGTAATGGCATAAAGCAACAAATATTTATATTACAGTTTCTGTAGACACTTGATCAAAAATTCAAGAGTAGCTTAACGGGGTGATTTTGGCTATAGTCTTTTTCATAGTTGTAGTCAGGATGTCCCCTGGATGATTTACTTCCAAGATCACTCACATGACTGGTGCCGAGAGAACTCAGTTCCTGGTTACATGATCCTCCTCATGGGCAGCTTGAGTGTCCTTATGACATGGAAGATGACACCCCCCAAAGTGAGGGATCCAAGAGAGAGCGATTGAGGAGGAAGGCCCAGTGCCTTTTATCGCCTAGTCTCTGAAATAGCACCTTGTCATTTCAGCTCTAATCTCTTTGCAAGAAGTGAGTCATTGGGTATGCTCCACACCACAGGGAAGCAAACTAAGGTCCATCACTTGAGTGGAAAAGTAGAAAAGAATCTGTGGACATATTTAAAACAACCACATCTACCACCTATTAGCACATATCTTACCTATCTACCCACTTATCTTCCTTCTTTTTATGTCTTACAAGCCATCTGCCATTTACGTCTCTACTCATCTTTCTTTTTTATTTATTCATTTAAAATTTTATTTATTATTAGCATATCCATTCTTACAAATCATGATATTTCTTTATGCCCTTTGCCCAACCTATCACTTCCCATACCCCCTCCCTCCCCCCATCTCTAATATCCTTAAGTTTGTTCCCTCCTTCTAAAGTTCATTGTACTGTTGTGGACTTTTCTTTCTTTCCTTCTTCCCTCCTCCCCTCCCTCTCTCCTTCCCTCCCTCCCTCTCTTTCTTCCCTCCAGCAGCCAGTTATGAGTGAGAAAATGTGGTATTTCTGTCTCTCTCCCATCTATCATCCACCTGACTTCCCCCCTCTCACTCACTGGAGAGAGAAAAAGAGAAAGGAAAATGTGTCTGAGGATTTCATAGGAAAATACCTGAGAAATAAAACTATAAAATAAGCATATTATGAGCTCTGGTATTTGCAACATGACTTTGGGGGAGTGGTGCAGTGGAATACGTAGGCACATGTTTAAAGAGGCAACCTCTGATAATTTAGGTCCAAGTAAATAGATACCTGACCCACATTATTTTCATTATCTCTTCTGGATAATCTTACTTAAGAGATGGCACATCTGGCCACTGGAGCTGTATGCCAATGCATGTCTGTCTAGATGATAAAACAGCTTTTCATACATCCAACAACAGGGAAAAACTTATGCTTAAGCCAAAGAGAAAAGACATATTCATGTTCTTAAATATCTTATCAAAAAACTCCACAAAAGATGAAGGGTCAGACATATATATACAATTATTCTGACATAAGCATACAATGTGAAAAAAAAACTGCAAAAGTTCATGGAAGTATGCGGAGTTACTCATCAATTATTCTTGTGGAAGTGGTGAATGAGAAGAGTTCACAGTGTGGGTAATAGTTGACCTCTGAATGAATAATATGTGATTCAGTGAGGGAAAAGATATCTAGGAAGAGAGAATGCCAAAAGCTTGGAGGCATGTGTGCACATGTATGGGGGGTGGATCATTGATCCAGCTGGCACCTGGAAAAGTGGAGAAACATGTAAGGAGTGGTCCTGCATATCTCTCAACACTCTCTCAACCTCAAGTCACTGTTCTTGCAGGATAGACTTCCCTTGGATACTGATTATTCTTGGCTTATTTTAAATGGTGATTTGAAGAATTTTGACTTTTTGTGGTTCTGCCTGTCACTGAAGAGACATAGAACTTATAGACTCAAGGGAGCAGTTGGGCAAAAGATATTCAATGAAGTTAACAGACATCACAATGAAGTGCTGTGATAGAGCATGTCCTTGGTTGTTTGTTGTCTATGTATAGTTTTGGCATTTAATATGGAGCGTACATGCTAAATTCACCTCAGAACTAAAATATAAATGGTGATTTTCTTTTACCGAAAACTTCATCTAGTTCATAAAAACAATTTCATCCTCTAAGAAGGAAAATCAGCAACAAGCAAGGAGTTTATGATGGGAATATTAAAATCTGCATACCGGTGATTTTCTTTTACTGAAAACTTCATCTAGTTCATAAAAACAATTTCATCTTCTAAGAAGGAAAATCAGCAACAAGCAAGGAGTTTATGATGGGAATATTAAAATCTGCATACATTGTGTATTTCATTTCAATTTGTCAAATTTAAACTAACTAAATGTTTTCAGTTATGATGGTTTAGCATTTCTATTCTTTCTACTATTTTTTTTCCTTCTAGGGAGAAATAAAGGGTTTCTTTCTTATTGAAGGGATTTTATTGGTTTGACTGGCTAGCTGAAGCTTTTAGGAGATGAGGAACATAGGATAGTCTGTGCTCCTTTTAGAACTTACCACCTACATAAATCTCTCTTTCCTTAAGTGTATTAAAATACACTTTCTAATCTAGACCAATGGTTATCAACTCTGGTTGTATATTAGATCACATTGGAAGCTTTTAAAATTTACCAATGTTTGGGTCCCATCCCAGATCAAATCTGAACTTAAGGAAAGGGATATAGACATTGAAAAGCATTCCCCAGATGATACTTACAGCATGTTGGAACTAGAGCTGTAGCTTTCTCTATTTCCCCTGCTATATTGTCATTGTGTGTAGGAAAGACTCTTATTTTCCTTGAATAAAATCCTCTCTTCTTCTCTGTTCTTCATTCATGATTGTCGCACATATATGTGTGCTTTAGGATCTGATTTACAGAACAAGCTATGGATTCGTACACTGTTAACATTTCTATCTTGTAAGAAGTATTTGAATGCTGGCAAATGGCCTAGGCTTCTTTTCAGAAGAGTGGTCTCAGGTATTCCTTAAGCTAGGTAGTCACGTGACTACTATCATGGGCACCAGCGTCATGACCAGTCATCATGACAAATGCCAAAACTATCCAGCTGTAATATGGAGAACAGCTTTGAAGGCTCCTTTCTCCACATATCTTAACAGGAAAATAAATTCTCATCAACTGGTTAGCCCAAGCATGTCTGTACTTCTTAAAACCCCAAAAAGGATA
>NW_007728439.1:4248-5649 GCF_000696425.1 Galeopterus variegatus | reverse complement strand
TTCATTCATGATTGTCGCACATATATGTGTGCTTTAGGATCTGATTTACAGAACAAGCTATGGATTCGTACACTGTTAACATTTCTATCTTGTAAGAAGTATTTGAATGCTGGCAAATGGCCTAGGCTTCTTTTCAGAAGAGTGGTCTCAGGTATTCCTTAAGCTAGGTAGTCACGTGACTACTATCATGGGCACCAGCGTCATGACCAGTCATCATGACAAATGCCAAAACTATCCAGCTGTAATATGGAGAACAGCTTTGAAGGCTCCTTTCTCCACATATCTTAACAGGAAAATAAATTCTCATCAACTGGTTAGCCCAAGCATGTCTGTACTTCTTAAAACCCCAAAAAGGATAATACAGCACCAAACACGTTTCAATCAGTAATAATTGAACCTCTGCTAAACTTTATGAGCTATATTTCCTCTACAAAAAATTTAATGGTACTTTATGATTTTTTTTCAAGGTGTTACTCTCTTTCTCAGGTGGCCTGAAACCTATCTATGCATTCTAAATTATTTCTTCCTGTACTTCTCGACTTTTGCTCTTTATGAATAGAAAAATTGGACCTCTGGGACTTTGAGTTTCATGCAACCACAGCCTGCACTGACATGAGATTGTTTCTTGGTTCTTAAAGCCTTGGAAGTATCTTCCCTGTAGGTTTTCTGCATCTCTTTTAAGATTCCCTGCTTCATCTTTCAATTACTTGTATTTATGAAGTATTAATTTAGGTATTTATGGTACTTTAGCTGATAGTTCATGTGTTTTTATTTCTTCAATTAAGAGGGTTTAAAATACACAGGGAATGATTATCTTCCTCTGTATCTTTTCTTTAATCATTTCTCCTGCTATTCTCATGTCTACTCTGATTGGAAAAGTTCCAGTCACTTCTTATAAACTTCCTTTGCTTCCAATTTCAAAAGCCTTACCTCCTACTTAAATATTAAGAACAAATAACTGGCAAAAATGTCTATATATTTCATACATAATGTGTATTATAGTTCCTCCATCTACAGATTCAAGTAGTATTCTGTTAATATACCTCTGGAAGAAAGGGAGCCATTTCTGTGTATTAGAACCATCTGTGATCACCATCCAGAGGAGATTCTACACAAGGGTAGCAACCTTGAGTAGTGTGTACTCAGTAACACTGGAAAAGGAAAAGTCCTCTGTTTTTTATAAAGAGCACAGGGGCATCTTTGAAGAGGTCATTGTGAGTTCCCTCTTTTGGCTTTCCTGAATTGGATCAGCACCCATTCATCTTTTTTAATCAAGCTGCTAAGGTTTAATAGATCTCTGTGGTGCTTAAGTACTAAGAGTCATTATTACAGGCTTTCTGTATTTGTGGAGGAGATCTTTGTACTATTCCAGTCTTTTTGATAAATAACTCATGAAAAAAA
>NW_007728439.1:1600-3520 GCF_000696425.1 Galeopterus variegatus | reverse complement strand
AAAAAAAGAATCCACTTGTCTTGAATTTCCACTAAACTGTAAAGTCTTTCACTTGTAAAAGAAGGTGATGGATTGAATTGGAATACAGCCAAATTTCTCGGAAGATTAGGAACAAAGGCTGGTCCCTGGACTAATCACAGAATTGACATCCAAGGACTCCCATCAGTTAAGTGGAGAGTGAAGTAAATGGTTTACATGACGTTATCCCCTATTCTGTATGGAAGACAGAAAGAATCTTGAGGAAACTTTGAAGCCAGATTAAATGTCCTGTAGAATCTTCATGGCTGTAATTAAAGCAGGTTGATTGACATCTCAGAAGGTAAGATCCCAAGCAATCTAATGATGTCTTCAAAGTTTTTGCAAGACTAAACAGTACAAAAACTAAAAATCAAGAATCTAGGAATGAGAGATTTACAAGAAAGGCCATTTAACTTTTGATTTTTATGAGCTAGCTACACTAACACAGTATGGTGGGAAGGGGAAACCTACTTATGTAAACTTACAGTTATCAGGGAAACCTTGGATACAGGATCTTCCTCTTATTTTTGGTCCCAGGCTCTTGAACTGGTGTCTAAAGGGACTAATTGATGAAGTTAAAAAGCATGAGTTCAAGACAGATTTATGTACACTATATTATTTTAAAAAACATCTTGGTTAAATAAAGTTGAAAATTATTTGTGATATATTTGTATTTATATTGTGATATATTTAGATTATTTGTGATTTGGAGATTATTTGTGAGTTATAGAATGCATAGTTTTCTCTGTGAATATTTTATTTTAAAGTATATGAATTTGATATGTACTAGTAATACTTTCTTCACTTCAGTTTAGGTACTAGGCTAAGTCATAAAATATTAAAGTCTAAAAGATTTTTGTCATCCACACAATCAGCTCTGTTGTATGAGATGTAGTTTGTTTGAATTAAGAAGATTAATGAATATTTTGGTTTTGAAGCCTATCATAAAACTTTCTGATACAGTAAGAATCACCTTTCTTTGCAATCAATCAATCATGTAGTATATATTCGTATGTATTTTTTTCCATCACTATTTACCTGATGTTTAAATAAAATAATCTAATTATAGAAACTCTTTAAAAATATATAAGTAAAATAATTACTCTCCCCTTCCTGGAGACAGGAGTGGAGAATGGAGTTGCTGCACCTTTTTATTTGGGAAATTTAGCTTTAAATATATTGATTTTTTAAATTTATTCAATTAATATATTCATTTATTATTTAAGAAATGTAATAGATGCCTGCAGTATTCCAGGCTCTGAGAAAGACTCTGGGGTTTAATAAACTGAATGAGACATTGTCCTGTCTCAGCACAAATTGCATCCTAATTAGAGATATAATCATATAAACAAATAATTATGCCCCAAATGTGGTAAATTAAAAAGTGTTATTCTCCAGGAGCTGTGGAGGCACAGAGAGAGAAACAGAGAAAGAGAAAGGAAGGTAACCTAATTCTGGTAGTTCAAAGCAAAGGTAGGAACTAGGAGCAGAATGTTGCAGTGGAAGCTTTCATGCAAAATGTTCTGAGGAGATTTGAAGCACGCAGCATACTTTAGAGTTTAATTATGTTTATTATTATACGAGTTGGGCATAAATGAATCACTTTTGACACTATTATAATTTTTCTTAGCATCAGTTTGTAAATTTGGTCACTCCAAGTGTACTCATTACATTATAATATTTGTCTAGTCTATCACTTTCTTAAAATGGTTACTGAGGTAATAACCTGTGTGGTGGTGGTGTTCGTAAGGATACAGCTACAAAGTTGGCATTACATTTCCTATCCCTCACCAGGGTAGTACAGTATCATGGCACTGAGCACCAGAACTTTTTGTATTATTTGTGCGTATGCCAATAAATACTACAGCGTGTTGTGCAGACTTGCCAGGGTGAGAAATCTTA
>NW_007728439.1:0-555 GCF_000696425.1 Galeopterus variegatus | reverse complement strand
AAAAAACAAACAAAAATACATCAAATTTGTTTTTGTGAGCACCTCTAGAGTTCATTAAGAGGAAGAATTACTATTACAGCAGTTAACATCTATTGAGTATTTACTAGGCATCAGACACAAATCAAATGCTTTAAATTAACCCTCAGTGGAGTTACAATTATTATACTCACATTATATATAAGAAAGCTCTACAGATGGAATTTTGGTTTCTTGTGATTATGTAGTTGCTTTAATACCTTTCAGATAAACTCACAGTTTTTTGTTTGTTTGTTTTTTTGACCGGTAAGGGGATAGCAACCCTCGGCACCACACTCAGTAAGTGAGTGCACTGGCCATCCCTATACAGGATCCGAACCTGTGGCCTCGGTGCTACCAGTGCCGCACTCTCCTGAGTGAGCCCTGGGGCTGGCCCTAAACTCACAGTTTAACGCACTTTCCCAAAGATATCATCAGTGTGTCCAGCGGGGAGAGAAAACCTGCTTATGTAAACGTGCGGCTATGGGGGAAACCTTGAATAAATGTGAATCCTCTAGCCCTTGGTTCAGCTACAGTTTT